>NC_059258.1:5485070-5495070 GCF_017591435.1 Portunus trituberculatus
CTAAATTACACACACACACACACACACACACACACACACACACACACACACACACACACACACACACACACACACACACAACCTGAACACCAGACCTGCCTCTACGTTAATTAACCCTTTCTTCACCTGTTGGCCACGTGTGTCTCCCATAATGCCTTGGCTAAGTAGACAAAGAAAACACACACACACACACACACACACACACACACACACACACACACACACACACAAATAGCTTCGTAATATCACAATGCTTCACTTCCTCTCACCTGTACTACTCAGCCAGGTAAGGTCTATTAACTCCTCTCTCTTCTCCTCAGGTGTGCAAGGAGAGAGACAAGGGAGGGAGGGAGGGAGGAGAGGAAGAGAGAGAGGGTGATTTTCAATTATTCCCGAGCCTTTCATATGGCAACACTCCCATACGCACTTAGTGTTGCCAACTCCCCATCATTTCATAACTTTCTCCTCTCCTCCTTCTCCACCTCCAGTGTCTTCTCCTTCTCTTGCTCCTCCTCCTTTACCCCCACTGCACCTAATCACCCCTCCCTCCCCACTCCCTCACCCCCACACAGCAAGCAATGTCGGGTATAAGAAAAAAAAGAGTAAAAAGTAAATTTCTCCACGCGACATCCAACTCATGGCGTCGGAAAGGCGTAAGCCACTTAAGACTTGATCTCAAGTGCTGAAATTTACTTATCGCTGTGAATTTCTTTTTTATTTTTTTCTTTCATGGATATTATTCACTTTGTTACCTCACAGGGAGAGAAAGAGGTGGAAGAGAGAGAGAGAGAGAGAGAGAGAGAGAGAGAGAGAGATTGAGTGAATGACTTGTATGAGGCAGGAGAGAGAGAGAGAGAGAGAGAGAGAGAGAGAGAGAGAGAGAGAGAGAGAGAGTATAAGGACCAAGACAGATTATTATTACAAGATATTACGCAACTTTTTTGGGTGTGTGTGTGGGGGGTAAACTACCTAGTTGTATTTTAAATAGTGGACAAGTACTATATTAATTGTCTGTAGTGCATCACTGCGTACTTACAGACTATATATAAGTACAATTGCGACTGGTTTTCCATCTAAATATTTGGCACAGAGCATTATCAATAGTAAATCCTTAATCAAAGTAACTACAAAAGGCTGCATTGAAAGCATAGGTGTGGTAATTACATTACGCTGTATTTACCCCTGTATTATGTAAAGTAACAGATTATACTGATATATGAGTGTACGTGTGTCGAAAATTTCTAATGTGGTAAACAAAATTCTATTGGGGGTGGAGAGAGAGAGAGAGAGAGAGAGAGAGAGAGAGAGAGAGAGAGAGAGAGAGATACCAAGCCATAAACCAAATAACAAACCACACTATCCAACCCAAATTTCACAAAAAAAAAAAAATCTACAATAGTTGCTACCTCTCCCGCTACGTGGCGCCAACAGACCATCACCCTACCTTATATACCACGGAGCCAGCCGCGGGGGAGCCTTACAATGCTACACCACACTTATCACCACCACCACACTAACACCACACTCGTATACCACGCTTGTATCACCTTTAACACATGTAGGTCAGGCCAACACAGAATAAGGGGTGTGAATTTAGGTATTTCCGTCACAAACACGTCACACGCCACGCCGAGCAGTCACAGAGAGGGAGTGTGTTGCTAATGTGCTGCTCCTCTGTCTTGTCGTCGTTTAGTGACCCGTTGCAAAAATGTAAACACTTTGGTAAGGTTTAAAGGTCCTTGTTCACTCCCCCACGCGCGCGAGTAGCGGTCCCCTCTCACTGCTCACAGCCACAACACTGAACTAAGTCCCTGTAACCAGCCAAGCATTGAACACACACACACACACACACACACACACACACACACACACACACACACACACACACACACACTCGCACGCACACACGTACACACACAACAGGGTACGAGTCAGCTGCCGAACTTTACTCTACATATTATTTTTCTGCTCGCTAGTTCAGACTTAACCAATTGATAAAAAGTTGTGGCGCAGACTTAACAACTTGTACTGAATGTTTTGGATGACTTAGGTAAGGAGTTCAAGTTAAGGGAGAGTGGGAAATGAAAAACGGAAGAGGACATTGGCAACACTATAGCTCTAAACCGACTCTTGGCAACCCCACCGCTCCGCTCCGGCTGAAGAAAAAAAGAAAAAACTGAGAGAGAGAGAGAGAGAGAGAGAGAGAGAGAGAGAGAGAGAGAGAGAGAGAGAGAGACCTTGTAACCTCTGTGAGTGTGTGTGCGTGTGTGTGTGTGTGTTGCTTAGTCAGACACGCACGTAGAAAGTGATAAATTATATATAAACTTGCTTCTAGACGGACACACGGACAGACAGAGAGCTAGAGTGACAGAAAGGGGTACAGACAGACACAAAAATGCACACATCAGCCGGTTAGGTTAAATATAGTTAGACACACAGGATAATGATTAGTGTAGGTTGTTTGCTAGTTAGACAGATAAGTTGGTTAAGGCTAAGTTGGAAAGACAAACAACCAGGTTAAATCTCTTTAGATTAAGGTAATTTAGACCGATAGACAAAGTAAGTAAGACGGGTTGGGTGAAGTTATACAGAGACAATCAATCAATCAAGTAAATATTTCAGTGCTTTATTCATTGTTGTATTTATTCTCTCTCTCTCTCTCTCTCTCTCTCTCTCTCTCTCTTCGCTCTGTCCTTGTCTCAATACTGCATGCTAAACTGACCCATGTGACCGCCTCTGTCCCACACACACACACACACACACACACACACACACACACACACACACACACACAGACAAATAAATAAATAAGATAAAGCAACATTAATATTCCATAAGGAGAAAGAAAGTGACATCTGAGACTTTACAAACACAGACGCACGAGAAAATTATTAAAAACAACAACAAAGCAGAATATCGATATTTGAGCTGTTAAAACCCTCTTCACTCTAACTAACGTGTCCATCTCATTATTTGTACCTCCACAGTGCCTTTTTCTACCCGGCATTGGCTTTCCTCCCTTTCCCTCGCCTTACGACACTTGTAAGGCGTGTGCTAAGTGTAAAGTAAGGGGCCGGGAAAGGTTTCCGTTCATTGCGCAAAAATTTCTCTAGATTGCGCGCTCTGCCTCCCAACCTCCGGACATCACGTGGCGAAATTTACCCATGCCATATCATGCTGTTTTATCCTATATTTCAAACACCGTAAGGTAATCGTGGTAACTTAAATCTAACTTTACTTTAACATTCGCATTGTCTTAGAGTATTTGTTAAAAAAGTTTGGTACTCGTGGGTTTGTTATTAACGATTGTGATTTAATAGCGGTGCATAAATTCCTCATGCGATATCTGTTGTTGCGCGGATGAGAGAGGATGACAAGTGGCGATAATTATTACTGGTGTTGATACTTGTGTTTCTTGAGAGAGAGAGAGAGAGAGAGAGAGAGAGAGAGAGAGAGAGAGAGAGATCTAACGTATTTTTATTCCTCTTCCTTTTCTTCTCTTTATCATTATAATTGAGAGAGAGAGAGAGAGAGAGAGAGAGAGAGAGAGAGAGAGAGAGAGAGAGAGATTATTATTACTGGTAAAGAGAATTTAATATCAGTTATCATGATTAAAGCAACTCTCTCTCTCTCTCTCTCTCTCTCTGACGCAAATGAATGCAGATGAACATAAATTGACAAAAGCAGGTTAAAAGAGAGAGAGAGAGAGAGAGAGAGAGAGAGAGAGAGAGCAATATAGACAGGTTACAAAGATTGTCTGGCTCCGGCTGACTCTCTCTCTCTCTCTCTCTCTCTCTCTCTCTCTCTCTCGGAAGAAGAACAACAAGATCAAGAACAAGACGAACACAAAGGAGGATGAGGTGGTGGTGGTGATGGTAGTAGTAGTAGTAGTAGTAGTAGTAGTAGTAGTAGTAGTAGTAGTAGTAGTAGTAGTTGTTGTTGTTGTTATAATAATAATAATAATAATAATAATAATATTAATAATAATAATAACAACAATGGCAGTGGTAGTGATAAACACACACACACACACACACACACACACACACACACACACACACACACACACACACACACACACACCTCACATTAGGAGAATTTATCATCTTATCTTATCTTATAGAGCTCATAACGTTCGTTCCTTTAGAATAAAAAGAATTACACCGTAAAAATGTATATGTTGTCACTCTTACATCATTCCTCTAGCCTTATATTGTTGATAAATAGATATATAACAAGTTTCATAAGAAAGAATACAAAATGACCAAATGGATGAAAACTGAGTATACAGTAAAGGAAAGAAAGAAAGAAAGAAAATTTTAAGTCTCTCCCAACTAATAAAATGTCTATGAGTAGGACGAAAAGTAAATAGCAATGAAAAAAAAAAAAAAAAAAACAGCACCAGCAACAGACGACGACGAGAATAAGCTAAAAGAACGCAAAGATTATTATTTATAGGAAGTTCAAAATTCTGACCTTGAAACATCTTAAATCTTGCTTGCTGGTGACTCTGACCTTTAGGAAGTCCCGTGTTAAGGGTTAAAATAGTAGTAGTAGTAGTAGTAGTAGTAGTAGTAGTAGTAGTAGTGGTGGTGGTGGTGGTGGTGGTGGAAAATTGACACTAAACTTAAAAAATACAATAATAGTTTAAAATAAATAGTATGGTAGACGTAAACTTAATAAATAAGAGATAAAATCAAATAATAAATGACAAAAGGAAGAGACAAAAAAAAGAAAAGAAAATTATATTAGAATGAAAACAATTATTAAAAACCAGGAAATTAGTGAATGCTATAAGATAACTCCTCTCTCTCTCTCTCTCTCTCTCTCTCTCTCTCTCTCTCTCTCTCTCTCTCTCTCTCTATCTATCTATCTCAAATCACATTCATCTTACGTGTCTAAGATCTATTTGTTCTCTCTCTCTCTCTCTCTCTCTCTCTCTTAACAGCCACGACACACACACACACACACACACACACACACACACACACACACACACTCACAGTGAGAGAGAGAGAGAGAGAGAGAGAGAGAGAGAGAGAGAGAGAGAGAGAGAGAGAGAGAGAGAGAGAGAGAGAGAGAGAGAGAGAGAGAGAGAGAGAGAGAGAGAGAGAGAGAGAGAGAGAGAGAGAGAGATTAATCGATTAAGGAAGAGAGAGAGAGAGAGAGAGAGAGAGAGAGAGAGAGAGAGAGAGAGAGAGAGAGAGAGAGAGAGAGAGAGAGAGAGAGAGAGAGAGAGAGAGAGAGAGAGCAGTAGCCTGTCTGTAGCATATCTCAAGATGCAAGCCTGAAGGAATGTGGTGGTGGTGGTGGTGGTGGTGGTGGTGGCCACACCTCACCTCCACCACCACCACCACCACCACCACCAGTAGATGCATTTTTCTTAATTATTCGTTCAGTATTCAGAAAGCCTCGCCTATTGCTCTATTCGGAAACAACGCCACACACACACACACACGCACACACACGACAGGTCAAAACTCTCATCTCTTCTCTCTTCTAATGAATAATCAAGTGAATGATATAAATGGATAAACATTGGAAGATTGAAATGAAAATTCGTTATGCATTCTCTTATTTCACTGTTAAGTCATGTGGTGTGCTGTAACGTCACTAATTGGAGTTCTTGTTACGGAAATGAGTAAGTATAACTGTGAGTAGTAATAAGGAACGGGTAAGTTATTTGGACGTGTAGATAGCTCACACACTCATTGGATTACTGAACTCATTGCCTATGCTGTTATAATAAAAACAATAGATTCATGTCTATTGACCTTTATGTTTAATCACTGTTCTATCTTTTATCACTTATTTACTACATCACATTGTCATTTGTAATTTTAGTGTTTTTATAACTTTCCTTTCTATAATGTATCATTTATTTGCTACTGTATCACCTATTATCACCATCTATCCTATCACGTATCAATCATTTGCTACTGCATCATGTATCATTATTTGTATTTTTTATGTTCTTGTATATTTTCTATGGTCTTGACAATACGAGTACAAAACAAGAGTAAACATGTTAACCATCTCTGTTTTTTCTTTACTAAGAGTATATCAAGAATTTCGGTTGTTCATTTTCTAACGTGTTGTAAAAATCGAGCTTGAAAGAGAATATGTATTTCATATCCTTTCAACTATATATTAATAAGCTCATTTATTTTTAAGATGTAAGAAGTATTTAATATTTTTTTTCCATAACTTATTCGATTTATCTTTTTTTCATGAAGTTAAGTTCTCATTGTTTCATCATCATTAGTTACCAAGACTTCTATCTATCTATTTAATTCATCTTTCTTCTACCCATGCATTGTCAAGATCAAGCTTAATCAAATGCAAGACTCAGCACGGATAATTTTTCTGGCTTTCCTCGCATAATCTCCAACGGAATTAAAGTTATTAGACCTCGACTGTGTATTCACCTCACCTTTCTTTCAAACCACCCATTGTCAAGATCAAGCTCAATCAATTACGAGAATCAACACGTTACACCCCTCCACCCATACACACCGCCAAGTCTCCACAGCCATCAAACTTGCACCATTGCTCTCCATTACCATGTTCAACTGAATGGCGGGAGAGTTATTCTGGGAACCCTGCACTCTCCCTCTCTCCCTCCTCTCCCAGCTCTCACCCGCTCTCCCTCTCTCTCTACTCTCCCAACTCCCTCTCTCCTCTCTCGGTCTGTCCCTCTCCTCTCCTCCCCCGCGTCACCTCTTACATCCCTCCTCTCTCTCTCTCTCTCTCTCTCTCTCTCTCTCTCTCTCTCTCTCTCTCTCTCTCTCTCTCTCTCTCTCTCTCTCTCTCTCTCTCTCTCTCTCTCTCTCTCTCTCTCTGGTTCTTGTCTTCAAAATCGTGTATTATATTGATCATATTCGAAAACAAGTGACAAATAAATACTTCCAATCTCTCTCTCTCTCTCTCTCTCTCTCTCTCTCTCTCTCTCTCTCTTGCACATCTGGCAACACTGCCCTCGCGGAGCTGAAATTGGCGGGAAAAATATTGCTCTCTTCCCACACTCCCTTTCCGCGGCGACCGTTCTTGGAGGGAGAGGCAAGGGGAGGGAGAGGGAGAGGTAGAGAGAGAAAAAAAAGGGAAAAAATACTTCAGGGCCTGAGAGGAGAGGTGGAAGGGAAAGATCATTTATATTATACAACTTCCCGCCTCTTGGGCCCGTCTTGTCTAGTGTTGTGTTGGCGTGGCGCGGGTAATCCTTAAAGGAACGTCATGACAACTTTGACATTCTTTTAAGATTTTAAGATTAGGTGCATGTATTAGTGTTAGACATATAAGTAATCAACGTTATTTATTTATGCATTTGTGATACAAAAATGAATGCAAAGGAAATCCAAACACAAAACAGCATATGGAAAACAACACCATAGAATAAGTCTGTCGTTCCTTTACGATCAAGTACCATACTAAAAACTTCATAATCTGACGTTCTTTTAAGGTTGGGCGGCTGGAGTTTGTCATTTTAAGTTATCTCCTCTTGGTGTTATGACAGGAATAAATGCACCATTATACGAGTAATCAATGTGACATTATAGTGGAAGATGACCAGTTACTTCCCTGTGCTAATCTACAAGGCTAAGTATGGCATGGTAATTACATAAGACTGGGACTGGGTAAACTAGAGACGAATATGGAACCCAGACCAAGACTCAAACCAGTATTACCTACAGAAAAAAAGAAAAAGACGTTGATAAACAGCTTAATGTGAAGACAATTAATATAGTACAGTACTAATGAAATAGGAAAATATATAGATACGACTGAAAGAATGATTGAGACTGATGGATCGATTAACAAATAAAATCATTGGAATTTTCGTGCAGCATTCGTAAAACCATAGAAAAAACAAAAGACCAGTTTTGAAATTACAAGTTCAAGAATAACAATGGTAAAAAAAATAAATAAACTAAAAAAATAACAAACAAATACTAAATAAATAACCAATAAACAACAATAACCTCTTGAGTACTTTATCCTAAGCGAGCCAAGACACGTAATAAAAGTATAGGCTTGTGAACACCCAACCACCCACCACAGCCAGCCACTTGAGTCTCCCACCCACCCACCACCACTACCACCCCACCATTCCCTCCCCCTCTGTAAGAACAAGGCCGCCGGAATAATGGCCGCGGCTTAATGGTTGGCGGGCGGCAGCAGCAGCAGCAGCAGCAGCGTCGGGAGTCCATTACCCCAACGCAGGTCGAAGGACACGCCAAGAAACTCGAGCGAGAAGTAAAAATCTCAAAGCGGCATCCATCTTGTAAACTGGCGACTTGGCAACTTCAGACCACCACTACCACTACCACCACCACCACCTCTCTCTCTCTCTCTCTCTCGTCATGGCGGCTCACAGTCTTACCAACTCACGGAAAAAAAAAAAAAAACAGGGAAATAAAAGCAGTCAGTCTGTCTCAGGGTGGGGGGAAACAAAATGGCGGATTGACTTCTAGGTATACCGACTCTTCACACCGACTCTCTCTCTCTTTCTCTCTTCCTCTTCCTCCTCTTCCCGCCGCCTGGGAGGGAAATAATGGATGATAAAGAGGAATAAAGGCCACTGGGGCAGGTGGTGGTGGTGGTGGTGGTGGTGGTGGCGGTGGTGGTGGTGGCGGCGGCTAAAGGAACTCGGTGTAAAATTCGGGATTCAACATCATCGGTCGTTCCTTTACCCTCTCCCTCTTCCACTCCCACTCCCTCAACCCCAGACAGCGCTCGCCTCACTTTTTTATTATTATTATTTATTGGCTGCGCTTTTATTATTTTTGTTTGGTTTTATTTTTACTTTTTTTATCCTTTCGTCTCCTATAACCTGTTTTCATGACTGTAATCTTTATTATTGTTATTATTATTATTATTATTATTATTATTATTATTTGTTTAATCTTTACCATCACATTAATCGTTTTACTTGTTTCTCATATATAACCAGTTTCTGTATCTGCATAATTACCATCTATTATTCTTTTCCCCGAATTATCTTACTTTTTAATTAATATACACGTTTCTGTTGCAATTTGAATTAATGACTGCAACATTATTATTGTCGTGCGTATTCTGAATAATCGCCTGACTCAGAATGCGTATGGTCTTGCATGAACGCCACACTTATTACCATGCGTATCCTGACTCTTACTGTAATTTGTATTCATCGTTACATATCATTATTGTCATTGCTCGAATCTTAGAATGCGTAAGGTCATGCCTAAACGTCAGAATGATAGTGCACACTTTAAATCCTTGTTTGGGTTTGAGAATGCGTATGGTCATGCTAAAGCGGCAAAATTTACTATCATGCGCATTCAGATTCTTTGCGTGACTCGGAATGCGCAAGATCATATACTGCAGAATTCACAACCGTGCGACGATTATGTTTACACGGCAGAATTATTATCATGTGCATTTTGATTCATTGCGTGACTCAGGGAATGCGTAAAGTCATAATCTCATTTAAGCTTATATTCGAAAGTTTATGACGGTAATATCGACCTCAGGCTAGAAAATAATAAAAAGTGTAAAAAGAAAAAAAAAACATGTAAAGACTATGAATGAAATGAGAATGGATTTATACTCAAATGGTTACATCAATATCGGTTACTTTGACGATATCGAAGACAAAAATATTGATCTTCAATAAGAAAATGAAATAATAAAATACAAGTGATGGAAAATAAGAAAAAAAAAATGAAAAGAACATACAAGAAAAGAAAATACAAACACTAAAAATAGACATATAAAAATCAAATAAGCTTCCGGGAAACAATAATAAAAACAAATGAAAAATCATCTAAAAAATGAAAAAAATCAAATAACCTTTCATAAACCAACAAAAGGAACACAAAGAAAAGACAAAAGGTTAGCAATAATAACAACAATAATAATAAAGAGATGCGAGGGACAAAAGGTCAGAGCGAGCGAGGAACGTAATAAAAAAAAGGTACAAATATAAAAGAGCGTTAATAAATAAATAACCTAAGAGAGA
>NC_059258.1:5502570-5505070 GCF_017591435.1 Portunus trituberculatus
AGGGAGAGGAGGAGGAGGAGGAGGAGGAGGAGGAGGAATAGTCAGGTTGACAGGATATCTTTCTTAAAACAGGGAAATTTACAAACTTTCACAAAACAAACTCAAAACGAACCAAAACCTCACAACTTATACGAAATGACACCAGGAAACTTACAAAAATAAACCAAGATCAAAAAGTGAGTGGAAAGCGTTCAAATCAATAATACACGAACACTTTGGAAACACCGGCTATCTATGACCGCTGTTACGTGAACGAAGCAGTGGCGGCGGTTCGGAAACTTTCACTCGATGTTTCATATTGTTTCGAGCCTTCAGAGCGAGAGTGGGAGGGATCGGGGGGGGGGTGGAGGGAGGGAGAGGAGGGAGAGTAAGGAGAAAAATATCACTGGTTCAACAATTATCCCCTTCAAAGAAAATAGTGTTGTGCGTTCGTTCGTGGAATCCGACTTGTGAATCCGGCCATTATGACTGTAGTAGTGTCGTTCCTTTAGGATAATACACCGCTAGTTAGGCTGTATTACTTTTGTTATTATACACTAATGTCAATTCCTTACCACCATTAAACCATTAGTTAATAATAAAGTAACAAAACTGATGCTAATAAATGAGGTTTGTCGTTAATATACCGTCATGTTTACTTATTACTAGAAAAATACGTAAGATTTAATAATGTAAAAAACGTAATTAATAAAACCAATAATAACTTCATATACCACTATTCCATATTTTTACCATCACCTATGAACCATAAAACCATAAAATAACCAAGAAATGATGGGCATTATAACAACAACAACACTACATGAATAAATATGACCGCAATACATAACAATAAACTAAAGGAACGGATAATAAACTAAAGGAACGTCAATTCAAAATGGCGGCCAATGTAAACAAAAATATAGGAAAAAAATATATAAAACGCCCAAATTAATTATAAGCCAAGAGAGAGAGAGAGAGAGAGAGAGAGAGAGAGAGAGAGAGAGAGAGAGAGAGAGAGAGAGAGAGAGAGAAAGTTAAAACACGCAATTAATCAGTCAGTTAATAAGTCAGTAAGTCAGTCAGTCAGTCAACGGCGTAAGACAAGAAAGAGAGAGGGAGAGGGAGGGAAGGATGAGAGGGAGAGGAGGGAGAGAGGGAGAGATGACTGTGTTGCAACATGAGGGAGGTGGAGGAGGAGGAGGAGGAGGACGAGGAGGTGGAGGACGAGGAGGAGGAGGAGGAGGAGGGGGAGTCCACAGCCCGCTAAATTCAAAACATTTCCAGGCCAGCATAAGATTCAAAATTTGACACGGTACAATATTCGCGTTCGCTATCAAACAAAACACATGCATTGAAACCCTTCCCAGCTCCCTCACTACCGCACCCTTACTACCTGGAATGTCCTGAGGTACCACTTCGAACCCTAACTATTCCAAAAAGGGCACTGAAATTGATTGAGGATAACAAAGACACCGGATTGGGGGTGCTGCAAACATTAGTTCTCGCCAAAGTGAGACGCCACGCGGACACAACAGCGTGCAGTGGAATTTGGCGGGTGGATATCTCGCGAAAACCACCCTTATGCTCTATTTCAAGGTGCAAGAACAGGTTTAGAGTATAGCAAGTGTGTAGTTGGGTGTATTGAAAGTGTCCGTGTTGGTGGTGGGTGTGGCAAGATGGCGGCGCGTTGTTGTGGTGCAGTGGCGTCACCCGCTAGATATAATGGCGCTAATTTTCAAGTCTTTGCAGTAGATTACTTGGACCAGACTTCTCCCGAGATCCACATGCACGCTCTCTCTCTCTCTCTCTCTCTCTCTCTTGGCAGGAGCGCTTAAGGTCAAAATCTCTTGCATGGTTATGGGAATAGCGACTGTGTGTGTGTGTGTGTGTGTGTGTGTGTGTGTGTGTGTGTTGTGTCTCTCTCTCTCTCTCTCTCTCTCTCTCTCTCTCTCTCTCTCTCCGCTTCGTTTCTTAAAACTGTCTGTTGAGAGAGAGAGAGAGAGAGAGAGAGAGAGAGAGAGAGAGAGAGAGAGAGAGTAAAAACTATGAACCATTAACATACATACATACATACATACAACCAAACAAACAAACAAACAAAGCGCCCCGTAACAAAAAAGAACAAATTTAGCAGCAAAGTAAATAAAAACAAACAAAAAGAAAATGCGCGCCAAAAATACTCAATGAAAAAAAAAATAAGACGAACGAAAGAAAACGGGAAATAAACAAACAGATCTGAACACACAAAAAAGAAAATGGGAAGCGCCGCATTATACTTGACTTACGTTTTCTTTTCTTTTCGTCAATTAGAAAAACGAGAACAGATCGAACGAAACATTCCGGGAAGCGAGACGACAACTTCTGGGAAAACCCGCAACGAGAGAGAGAGAGAGAGAGAGAGAGAGAGAGAGAGAGAGAGAGAGAGAGAGAGAGTCAGTTCGCTTCTTGTCTAGATTATAAAACTCTGACGTCATTGTTATTATCATTGCTGTTATTGTTGTTGTTGTTGTTGTTACTG
>NC_059258.1:5510070-5517570 GCF_017591435.1 Portunus trituberculatus
TTCCACTTCTTCCTCCTCCTCTTCTTTCTCTTTTTTTTTCTTCTTCCTTTTTTCCTCTCTCTCTTTCTTTCTCTTTGTTTTGAGACCAAGTCTGCGCCAACCAACTTCATGTATCAAAACTTTTTAATTATTTCCTCCCACGAAGATGGTAACACTGCTCTCTCTCTCTCTCTCTCTCTCTCTCTCTCTCTCTCTCTCTCTCTCTCTCTCAAACATTCCTTCCTTTCCTCCATTCCTTATCTTCGTTTCTTCTCTCTCTCTCTCTCTCTCTCTCTCTCTCTCTCTCTCTCTCTCTCTCACTTGTGTGTGTGTGTGTGTGTGTGTGTGTGTGTGTGTGTGTGTGTGTGTGTGTGTGTGTGTGTGAGAGAGAGAGAGAGAGAGAGAGAGAGAGAGAGAGAGAGAGAGAGAGTATATTTCCTTTGACCAACTTTCATGTCGCTAAACTTTTTTTATTATTACTTTTTTTTCATTTACAGAGTTTTTGTTTTGTTTCGTTTGTTGATGTTTTGTTTACCTCTCTCTCTCTCTCTCTCTCTCTCTCTCTCTCTCTCTCTCTCACAAGACAAGAGTAGAATATTCGTAAGATTATAACAGTAAAAATGATAATAATGATAATAATAATAATAATAATAATAATAAGAAGAAGAAAGAAGAAGAAGAAGAAGAAGAAGGTAATGATGATGATGATGATGATGATGATGATAAACAAGCACAAGAACCAGAAAAGAGATGAAGATGAATAAGAACAAAATAAAAGACAAAGACAACAACAACAACAACAAAAACAACAACAATGATAAAAGGTCCGTTTCCCCCTCACAAATGTTGCCATATTAGTGTCAAGTCTCTTCCCCATTCCTCTTGTACTCTTCCTGCTCCTCCTCCCCCTCTTCACACAAAATTCGATTCAAACTTATTACACAAACTTAAACAAAATTAACTATTGCCTAAAAAAACTTCTTTGAGAGAGAGAGAGAGAGAGAGAGAGAGAGAGAGAGAGAGAGAGAGAGAGAGAGAGAGAGAGAGAGAGAGAGAGAGAGAGAGAGCATATGACGGAAGACAAAGAAAAGGGAGAGATGACAATCAAGAAGAAGAAGAAGAAGAAGAAGAAGAAGAAGAAGAAGAAGAAGAAGAAGAAGAAGAAGAAGAAGAAGGAGAGGAAGAAGAAGAAGTAAAAATAAAAAAGAATAAAAGCAAAAAAAAAAAAAGAAAAAGGGAAACAAGAGAGAGAGAGAGAGAGAGAGAGAGAGAGAGAGAGAGAGAGAGAGAGAGAGAGAGAGAGAGAGAGGGCATGGTGGGGGGTATGGGGGTATAAATTGAGAGGTGGAGCAGAGGCATCACAAACTTGTAGCAAACGAGTGAAGTTTTCCCGCCAAGCTTTCCGATCATGTAAACTTTCTTCATTAGGATGGTAATGTTACTCTCTCTCTCTCTCTCTCTCTCTCTCTCTCTCTCTCTCTCTCAAGTGTTTGTTGTTTGCTTATTGTTCTCATTATCATTTTACTTATCTTAGCTATTATTCTTGTCATAGAATTCTCTCTCTCTCTCTCTCTCTCTCTCTCTCTCTCTCTCTCTCTCTCTCTCTCTCTCTCCAGTTATGCTGCGATGGCTCATTGTGTGTGTGAGAGAGAGAGAGAGAGAGAGAGAGAGAGAGAGAGAGAGAGAGAGAGAGAGAGAGAGAGAGAGAGAGGAAATATAAAAAAAATAAATAAATAAAACAATAACAAAGATACACCTGAAAAATTATGACAGACAAAAAGCATAATAATAATAATAATAATAATAATAATAATAATAATAATAAAATAAAGAGTATATAGAAATAGAATAAATACTACGTAGCTATATTAGAAACATCTATGTGGTACGCTATAGAATATATTGTTAATATCGGTCACTCTAAATACCTTTCTAATTATACCCATTCGACATTCCCTCGAATTTAAATTTAAACATATTTCTCCATAAATCTATTTTTAACTTTACTTTAGTTTCCCTTACCAATTATCGTTTTCTCTTAAACTCTGAAAAGAAAACGTGCCTTTACATCTCAAACGAAGATACACATCGCTGTATTATATTATAATCAGTAAATAACTAACAAATTGCAATAAACATGGCAACAGTTATAGTTATTTTCTTTTGTATGATAGGTGAAATTAGGTAGGTGCATCCTACAGGGACTGCCATGTGTACCCAGTCCTAATCGATGGTCTCTTGCAGCTCCACTCATTTTTTTTTTTTTTATGCATTAAAAGGTGGGGATAACATTATATGAAACATAGGGCTCACAAATTTTTATGTAGTGTTATGCCTAATGACTAAATAGGTACTCACCAACAAGCAGGTATTTCCAAAGCTCCTCTTTCTAAAATTTCAACTGCAAATCACAGCTGTCCCATAGAAACGCATCACGTGTGGCACCTACAAGGGAATGTATACGTAACTACTCTGCCATATAACAATAAGTTTGGCAAAGAATTAATCACCATTTCATATGTATCATATCTTGCACATTTCAACATGTATTTATTTATATCTACTGCCAAGGTATAATTATCACACTATGTATTCTCATGCAATACCTGTAATCATGTGTAGGTCACATGAAGATTGATGTAGTGCAATATATATATATATATATATATATATATATATATATATATATATATATATATATATATATATATATATATATATATATATATATATATATATATATATATATATATATATATATATATATATATATATATATATATATATATATATATATATATATATATATATATATATATATATATATAGTTAGTTAGTTAGTTAGCAAACTTGTAATGCAACACACTATGTACACGTACCTGGGAATCGTGAAGAGTACTGTATAACTGAGGGTCACTCAGCACCCAGGTCGCATGACAAACAGTTTGAATATTCGTGGAGGAAGAGTGATACGGTATAGGTATGTTTCGTGGGTGAAGCGGCCTTTACTGTACAGTGTAGGTACAGCCTCATCAACACTAGGCACTATGTAGTTCTAGCCAGGGGCCTTGATGGCAATGTACTACACGCACATTTGGTGCCTGATGCCTGTGCACACCAAAGAAAATGTTAGAGCTAATTAGTCAGTAATTTTATAGATATATTCAACCCATCACGTATATATATATATATATATATATATATATATATATATATATATATATATATATATATATATATCAGTTGCATAGACCTTAACACCTGTCAGATTTCTTGCACTCAAGGAAAAATGCAATTAAGTGATTGAATTACAAAAACATACTCAGAATCCTGTACTGACGTAACCTAACCTAACCTAACCAAACTGTGGGAGGACGTGGACCCTCACTAAGGATGAAATCACTTCTTCTGACCTTCGCTACAAATGTGCGAAACAATGGAATTAAGATAACAGAACAGTACTAATAAGCAAGGGAAAGGGCTTTAAAATCTAGATAACCAAAAATGCAATACCAACAAACAATCATTAGTAGTACTATCTTACCAGGTTGCCAGCCAGCAGCAGCGGCAGCAGCAACACTGTCTTCAATGGTATTCCGAAGGGAACCACTTGCAAACAGCTTCAAGGCCACCAAAGCCTAGCGATTGTTGGGAACCGGTCGTAGTTGTCGTAGTTGCAGCATTACCAGGCCACACTGACACTGACAAGTCGTCCTCCTCTGCAAGTGATGTTCCCTCTCCATGAACAAAATAACAGTTGGTCGTGGCGAGGGAAGCGAGCGGTGTTTCAATATTTTGTAGGTAGCAGAGCTGCCTACACTATACAGTTCACAATCACTGACATTCATCACACGGTCAGTCACCATGATATACTGGACTGTGGTACATCCTTATAAAGATGACTTCCGTTATAGAATTCATTATTGTACAGGAGCTGCTGGAATGACACAACACAGTACAGCACAGTACAGTACAACCACTGCCTACTGTAGGTACACTGTACATGTCGCCTGCCACGGTCTGCCGATCGTCAGCGGGGAGTCGGGAACAAATCTGCCTGTCCTCCGCTTCACTTTGGGTGTCCCAAGCAAGACTTCACTTTGCGCATCACACAACCATGTTTCCTTGGTGATAAAGCTTGGAAACATATTTAAAAAGGTGTGTGTACGGTACATAGACATTCATACAGGATAACATGAAAGCCTAACGTCACGCTATGGCCATGGCGTGGTGGCAACAACCTCATCCTCAGACACATTCACTGAGCTTGCCGCAGGTACCGTACCGTTGCTGTGCCACTCTATGCTTACTAAGTGTAATTAATTCACAGCCACTCACCTGCCTCAGACCATTCAGTGGTCACTGCACCACCACCACAGCAATGGCCGCCGCGCCGCCTCGACTCCCACCAGTCGTGGCTCGCACGGTGCACACTGCGTCCCAGTGCCTCCACGTCAAGTCACACTGGTTCTCAAGGCTGTTTGTCACAACTCTATTGACATATCAACAAGACCTGTGCATTATAACTATGATAAACACCACTGACAACCCGCTACTGGCGTGTGGCTTGAAAATAGTGGTGAAGAGAAGTGCGCCACATATTAGTGTCAGAGACTGTCGTGTCTTCAACTGATTCGCCAATCCAAACGCCGAGTGAATTTTGAAAAAGGCAGTGGGCTGTCATTTTTATTTTCTTAGTGTTTAGCAAGTGTTTGAAGGTTTTTAGCAAGTTGTTGATGATTTGAGAATCCATATCATTGTTTTGTTCATTTATTTAGTTTATTTCCTTAGTCTATGTGTATTTTGTAAAAGCATTTTTTTCTTTTAGCTAATTTCTGTGTTTGTCTTATTTTATCAATGACTTGCGAATTTATTTTATTATTTTCTACTATTATTTCGTTTCTTTCCGTAGTTTATTTGCCCATAGATTTCGTTAACTTTCATCGTAGGTACTAGCTTTTCGTTATTTCTCCCATATTGATTTTTTTTTTTTTCTTATAGTGCAATTTTTTATTACCTTAATTGTCATTTGAGTGTTTATCTGATGATTTTATTCCTTCATATCGTCTAATTTAATAATTTCACACACACACACACACACACACACACACAAAAGGATATTAAAAAAATAAATAAAGATTTCAAAGGACAGCTACAAAGATGGTGCTAGAGATGAAGGACCTTACCAATGAAGAAAGACTGAAGGAAATGGGACTACCAACTTTGAAAGATAGACGGGAGAGAGATCTAATTACGATGTACTGTACAAGATAATACACCGTATGGAAAAGATAGACAGGCACTGGTATCACTGATGGAAGATGGAGACAAACGAACAAGAGGACACTCCAAGATCATTAAATCATTGTTTGAGGAACATCAAAAACTTTAGTTTGACACATAGGACAGTGGACATCTGGAACAGCTTGAGTGAAGAGATTGTAACAGCAGAAAATGTGCATAAATTTAAGAAAAAGTTGGATAAAAGTAGATATGACAGGTCACTATGAGCCATGCTTGAACCCTGTAATATACAACTTATTAAAATAATGCACACACGCGTTTCCAGACTCATAGTAAAAGGAAGCCATAATTAACCTTGTAAATAGATAAATGAGCCACAAAATGAGTTACATAAGGTGATGGCTTTGTGCTTCTCACAGCACCACAGTCCGTGACATCCTCGTCCTTCGAGTCCATGTATAAACGCTTCCTTTTCCCTCACAGTGTCTTTCTCATTCATATTTATCAAAAATTCTAAAATTTTACCAAAATTAGATTAACAGATTGTTGTAGTAGGAGGAAGAAATGAGGAAAGGAAGTGTGTGAGGGAGTTTAGTAGTAGTAGTAGTTGTTGTTATTGTTGTAGAAGCAGCTTTATCATCATAATCAAATCTAAAGTAGCACAAGTAGAGTACAATATATGCCTTAACATACACTGCAGGTGACCTCAAAATATTGCAGATATTAGAGCTCACGCCTCTCCAACGTATCCCCCATACTTGTATTTCAAAGGAATCGACGCCCATGTCTGCCCTATTGATATTCATATTAAAGTCTCTGGAGTTCACGTATGGCTTTAGATTAAAAATTAAGGGCAAGAAGGCTGTTTCATGAAGTAGAGGGTTATTTGTACAGGTACAGTACATGTATGATGCTGTCACTATTTCACTTTCCCCTTATAATTAATCTTTATCATTATTTACTCAAATACCCTTTGTCTCTAATAAAAATAATCAAAATACATCAAATAATTACTTCCCCAGATATTTAGTTTCTATCAAATTACTTCCTTAAATACCATTCCTTTTCTTCAATATATGACATCATTACTTCCCAAATATTTACTATTAACCTTACCAACTCCCTCAAATACCCTTATTACTAATGCTACACCTCAATCCACCGTCATAAACTACTACTGCCCACTTTAAACCCAGATTCTGAAAGACTGCTCTCACTACTGTTTTGCAAGGGTAAAATGATTAGCTAAGTTCTGAAGGGGGTTTCTCCTATAATGTACAAATCTTGATAATTTGCCACCAAGATCATAAAAGTAACCTTGAAAACCAAAGACACTTCACAACTATTTTCCAAGACCACAAAAATGGTTAACCTTTCTTAAGACTGTATCTCCTGTTAACAATATAGAAATCTTGATAATCTACCACTAAAGCCATTAAGATACCAAAACCTATGTCCATTCAACAAGTGCAAGTGTTTGAGTATAGAACCCAATCTAAACCATTTCAACCTTGCCCAGTAAATGTCAAGGCCTCAATACTGACCAAAGCCTTAGTGTTTCCTATTGCTGCTGTAAGTCTTTTGTGTTGGAATCCCTTTGTGTAGCATTGAATCCTATTATGTGATGCTACTGTTCACACCTGCTGAGAGAGAGAGAGAGAGAGAGAGAGAGAGAGAGAGAGAGAAAGCTATAAGGAAATAATCAAATAAGGAATGGGTTTTTCTTTTTCTTTTTTAAAAGAAATTTACATATAAACACTTGTGAATTATAAATATAAATACAAAAGGAATTCTTACATGTTTATTTGCACTCTTCTTATTCTTACTTTTGTGTGTGTGTGTGTGTGTGTGTGTGTGTGTGTGTTTTACCTGTCTGTATGTGTTCATGTGTGTGTGTGTGTTACCTGCGAGTCTGTGTGTGCATGTGTGTGTTAAGGCCTATCTCCCAGCCCCCATAGCTTGACCGTGCCAGCATCCCTGTCCCTGTCACGGTCATCCTTGTCATCACAGGCATAGGCTAGGAGGAAGTGCTTGGGATGCTGTAGAGAAGGAGAGAGAGAGAGACAGGTTAGCAAATTTCAACATCTCTTAACACTATAAATGCAAACAAATTAACCCAAAACAAGGCACTCCAAGATGTTTCTCCAGTTAATAATGGGGATATCCAGATAATCTACCATCAGAATGATAAAAATACCTTGAAAATTTGCTTGGGTGCGAGAGAGAGAGAGAGAGACTGGATAGCAAATTCCATCTCATCATCACCCCATAAACACA
>NC_059258.1:5520070-5542570 GCF_017591435.1 Portunus trituberculatus
AACTGCTGCTCATGACGTATCTTTTGGCTACGAACATCAATAAACGACACCAGGTCCTCCTTGTTCCCCACAGCAATAGTCTGTCCATCCGGAGACCAGGTGATGTTGATGTTTTCTCCTGTTGGGGTGGTGGTGTTACTAGTGATGTAAGGGTAGTGTTTTTCTTTCTTTTTAATCTAAGAAGGTGAGAACTGGCCAAAGGTAACAATAATTGAAAAAAAAAAAATTGCCCACTGATGCACCAGTTCCCATGCAGGTCCGAGAATTTGCCAAAAGAATGGGATGTCTTGAAACCTCACTTTTCAATGAGCTTAGGTTATAGGAAGATGGAAATACAGACGACAAGGAGTTCAAGAGTGTGCCAGAGAAAGGAATGAATGATTGAGAGTACTGGTTAACTTTTGCATTAGAGCGGTGGACAGAATAGTGGTAAGAGAAAGAAGAAAGTCAAGTGAAGCAAGGTTATTGTAGTGGTAGTGGTAGTTGTGAGAGTAGTAGTAGTAGTAGTAGTAGTAGTAGTAGTAGTAGTAGTAGTAGTAGTAGTAGTAGTAAAGCTTGTGTTGTACTGTATACACAAAAACAAATAAACAAGCACATACACACACCTTTCACACAAAGAACCTGCAAACTTTACATCTTACACACACACACACACACACACACACACACACACACACACACACACACACAGTCTATGCAAACAGCCAAAGAGAAGAACATTAACAAACAACAATAACAAACTATGCAGACCCTTAGTGTTGATGGTCGCGGAACACTTGTGGGTGCGTGTGTCCCAGATTCTCACTGTCTTGTCCCCACTGGCTGAGGTGAGTTGCTCCGAGTGTGTGGGGTGCCAACACAACTGGTCCACACTGTCACCATGGCCCTTGTAAGTGTAGTCCTTGCGCTGTGGAAGACGGGAAAGGTTAGGTTAGGTTAGGTTAGGTTAGGTAGGTTGGTTTGGTTTGGATAAATACACAACACACAACAGATCAAAGAAAAATACAGACTTAATAGGAGAGAAAAACAAGAAATAAAAGTTAATACACAATAAATAAAATAAAAAAACAAGGTCATATCATATTAAAAAAATAGGAAATCATGAACTAAACTTGAACTTGTGGAAAGAAAAGAATTAATACACAACAAACAAAAGAACATGATCACTTCATATCAAACAATGATAATAAAATATGTCACAACTCAATAAATAAAAAAAAAAAAGATACAAGAAAAACACAACCATTTAAAAATCATTAAATTCTTAACACAATTCAAAAAACATATATTTGAAACACACAATGATAAACCATAAAACTCAACACAGACCAGCAAAAAGACATACACGCAAAAACCAACACCAACATACCAGAGTCTCACGATGTCCATCAAACACAAAGATGGTAACACACTTGTCGTAGGAGCCCGAGGCAAGGCGGCGGCCATCAGCGTTCCAACCAATGGTGTGGACCTTAGAGTTGTGGCCAACATACTCCTTCTGCTTGTTGTGGCTCTCAAAGTATGTCCGCATCTCCTCCAGGTAAGACAACCCCATGGCTGCACACTGGGGGAACAAGATGAGGTTGGGTTAGGTGAGGTTGTGGGGTCTGTTAGGTTACAAAGATCTGTTACAGGTGTGGGCAAACTACAGCAGCAGACCACATGCTGCCCAAAAAAATGTTAGCAAATTTGAAAGAGAAACGTAGTAAACAACACCAAATAATGTTGTGAGCATTTCATTTTTTTACCGCATGTGTACGTATGAGTGGGAGACTGGCTCTTTCTTTAAAGGCTTTATTTTGTATTTCAAATATTAATCATTTTGTAATAATGCACCCTTATAAGATTGCACTTTATTTTAATGTGGCCCTGCACTGAAAAGTTTGCCCACCGTAGTTAGGTTTGGTTAGGTTCAGTTAGCTAACAAGTGTTTTTTAGGTCTTTTATGGTGTTAAGACAGGTTAGGTTAGGTTACGTTGAATAAAAGGGGTTTATTAAGTTTGGTTAGCTTATGAGGGTTTGTTAAATTACTGAGGTCTGTTAAGTTAGATTATGGGATCTATAAAGTTAGGTTTAAGTTACAATTGTTTAAGAATTTGTTAAATAATTGAGTATATCAAGTTAATTAGATTAGGCTATTGGGGTTTGGTAGGTTAGCTTCAGTAGAGTTGTCTATTAACCCCTTCAGTAGTGGACCACATTTTTACCTTGAGTTTGGGTGTGATTAGATTATTCTATTTACATTAAGAGGAGTCTATGGAGGTCAGAAGGTCAATGATCAGTCTTCACTATATTAATCCCCACATAAGTTTCTGAAAGTGTGTAAATTTTCATGAAAATGTGTAAAATCACCAAATAGTAAGCAGAATGAATACGAAAACACGTCACGTACCGAAGGATAAAGTTAGGTTAGTTTATGAAAGCGTTAGGTTACTGTGGGTGTTGTCCTATCTTACACTGTTGCTGAGATTCTATACAGACTGCGGGGCTCCACAACACTCACAGCAAATAATGAGTCCAAGCACCTAAATTTCGAGATAGGAAGGCAACATGAAATGCCCAAAGTATCATAACACTAGCTGCGGCAATGCTCAAGACAGCTTCCTTCAATGCTCCCTCACACAGCCGGCTTCTGTACTCTCCACTTCACTTTTATTCATCTACATTCATTCCTGATGTGTTCCCCACCCTAATATAACGCCGTTTCGCCTGTTAAGGTCCACATCTAAGCTGACTGACAAACGAGCATACACCCATTCCCTGCCAGCCAACTTTATCCTCACACATTCTCTTTCCCTCCCACTCCCCGCCTAGATTCACCCTCACTCGTGTACACTGAACTCACACATCAGCACAAACCTCCACACTCACCTGCTGAAGAGTCAACCATGCACTAGTCACTCGTCTCTCCCTGCCTTCCTCTCTCTCGTCTTGTCCGCCAACCGTGCGAGCGAGACGCGAGTGGCTCTGGCGAGTGGCTACTGCTCCAGCATCATGTGGCGGGCAAGTTCCGGTACCAGTACCGGTAATACCGGTACTAGCATTAACGGTACTGTACCGGTAAATATTTCCGTATTGGTAAATAGCCGAAACGGTACTGAGCAAAATGTGTTTCCTACATATCATAGCTTCCCCTTGCTCAATAAGCGCTAAAAATAGGACACATTTCGCTATACGCTATTACTTGCAGTTTGTGTTGACAGACTAGGATAATAAAGAGGGACGCCAGAGATGAAACGTATACAGAACGGTGAAATAACGACACACACACACACACAGTCCCAGTCCAATCAGAAGATCTGTCTATATGCTCTGAGCTTGTTCCGTAATGGGGAAGGCTGGCTGGGTGACTACCGGGCGACCATAGTGAATCACACACACACACACACACGCTAAGTAAAATGAAAGAAAAGGACACACACACACACACACACACTCACACACGCTAAGTACCATGAAAGGAAAGGACACACACACACACGCAGCCACTTTCCCCTCCAACACCCTCCAGCTGGGAGTCAGTGGTTCCAGCTGGTGGGCTCCCTCATAACGAAAGATAAGGCAACACACACACACACACACACACACACACACACACACACACACACACACACACACACACACACACACACACACACACACACACACACACCCACACCTCGGGCCTGGAGCCAGGTATCGGCCTGGGTCCAGCCGGGGGGGGGGTCGGCCCTCCCTTGATGACGTCACATATATTCGTTACGCAAATCATTTTGAAAATGAGGATTCCCAAAAAGGCAGCTGGACACGAATGTTATAAAAATTCTGACTCGTTATCAATCGAAACTAACTTCTAAAATACAAAAACATTGCCGAGAAAAGGAATAATAAAAATAGCTCAAAAATATACTAAATAAAGTATTAGAACTTCGACTTGCTTAAACACAATTTCAAAGCCCACCAATTTCATTCAACTGAATCGATAACGTTTTTCAAAAATTATGACTATCATTTCGATATATCAAAACCTGGCAACTCGCCCTATTAGAAAAATAATATTTAAAAATGACGTTGTTTACAATATTAACAGGACTACATATCATTCTTAAAGTCCACATCTTTAACTTTTCAGGAGCCTTGCACACTTTTCTCATGATAAACCATCTTTTGAAAACACAAACACTTCGCTACAACCTCAAATAAAAAATCACAGATAGCGGAGGTAAAAATTTTAGCGTATTTTGGCCCTCCCATTCAAGTCATAAACACCCTCTACATCACCGTACTTCACTCAACTCAAGCATGGAAGACACGTAAAACACTGCGAACTATCATTAGAAACCCTTAAAAGGCACTTGTGACTCGAAATAAATGAACTGAGACAAATATAAATAATAGTGGAAGTCGAGCATCTGGGACCGGCATTTTGGGCGGGAGCTGGTGATGACGTCACAGCCTGGGGCTCGTGACGTCATGGATAGGCCCGCTTCTTCTCACTGAGCCTCCATAGCACACAAATCAGATAATTGCGGATATATCTCAACAACTGACATGAAAGATTAGGCCTATGGCTCCACTTTGTGACCTGTCTGGCCTGTAATGAGTGAGAGATGAGGCAGTGATGGCTGAGAGAGAGGCGGCGGGTCAGGGGATCGGTTTGTTTACGTTTTCAAGATTTGAATTATTTGGTTTTATAAGTATGTGCAGGTGTTAGTTCACTGATATGTTGTCCTGGAGGTTACCAACGTTAGGTTATGACATGGCACCACCGTGAAATGATGAGTTACACCAATATATTACTTACGTTAGCCAAAGACTGCTCGGCGGCGGCTGTCCGTGTCACTAGCAGGCACCCACACTCCACTGTCCACTTTGTGTCCTCAACCATGTTTAAATAGTTAACCTCTGATTACTGAGAGGCTACACACACAATATTCTCTTCGCTACTATAGATATCACTATTATCGGTATCTTCATCTCCACCACTCACTGTCCCTCACGGCCACCGCCATCCGGGACGGGTGGCGGACTGGCGTCTGGCGGAGTAACACTGCAGTTGGCCGGCATTTTACCATTGCATTTCTACTTCTAGTCTACTACTACTGCTGCTGCTGCTGCATACCACTCAATTCATATCATTACGAATGATTTTTTTCATGTTAGTTTGCTATAATTTAGGTATTTCCCATCAGCTTTAAAAGGGAACCACAATATATTATGAAGACGGCCGTGTGTCTTTTATTTATATATTTATGTTTTGTTTACAAAAATATTTATGAAAGAGCTGTGTGATTTGCTTTATGTAGATAGAAATGATAAATGCTAGATATTTAAATTGGCAATATCCAACACACACACACACACACGTGTGTGTGTGTGTGTGTGTGTGTGTATATATATATATATATATATATATATATATATATATATATATATATATATATATATATATATATATATATATATATATATATATATATATATACACACTTTTTGTTGTGCTGTCTTTTTTTTTTTTAGGGCAAATGTCCTTTTTTTAAAGCAGGTCTGTCCTTTTATCAAGTGTAGTGTCTAGCAACCCTGCCGTAGTCAGCCCGGCGGCCGGCCAGTTTACCGTGACTCACGGTAAACTGGCCGGTGTGTGTAATTCACTGTTTGATCTGCTGCAGTCTCTGACGAGACAGCCAGACGTTACCCTACGGAACGAGCTCACAGAGCTCATTATTTCCCATCTTGGGATAGGCCTGAGACCACAGGCACACCACACACCGGGACAACAAGGTCACAACTCCTCGATTTACATCCCGTACCTACTCACTGCTAGGTGAACAGGGGCTACACGTGAAAGGAGACACACCCAAATATCTCCGCCCGGCCGGGGAATCGAATCCCAGTCCTCTGGCTTGTGAAGCCAGCGCTCTAACCACTGAGCTACCGTGTGTGTGTGTGTGTGTGTGTGTGTGTTTAAAAGTGTATAACAGAGAGAGAGAGAGAGAGAGAGAGAGAGAGAGAGAGAACCTGCAGGGGTATATGAAATTTAGCAACATTTAGGCTGGGCTGGGAGGCTGGGAGTGGGAGCGCTTTTTTAAGGGAGTTGCCGGTTGCTTATTATAGTTACCAGTCTGCGATCCCACAGAAAAATCATAAGTTTATAATATGCTCGATTTATTTTTATATAACACAAGAACAAATATGATAAAACAATAAAAAGATAGGAAGTTGCAGAAACAAATTTATTGACTGCGTGTTTGAAGGTTTGACCGGATCCGTGGTTCACAATGAAAAAAAAATAAATAAATAAATTTTGCTGAAAAAGGACAGAAAAGGACAGATTTTGACTGTCCTTTTTTACAAGAAAACTTAAGGACAAACAGGTTCAAAAAAGGACAGACTGTCCTTAAAAGGACAAACATGGCAACCCTGGTTCACTACGGGTTCCGACCAATATGAGCGGAAGCGTTTGGCAACAATGTTAAAAATATACTCATATGTGTATATATTTATGTATGTATGTACGGTATGCATGTATGTATGTATGCATTTCACGAAGCAGTTTTCCTACCAGTATTTCAAACAAAAGTGACATCTGCCATCCTTTTTTAAGTGGTACCTATAATAGTTGTCATTAGCTACAGGTGCCTCTGACGTATCAGTTTGGCTTCGATCCACACTCCACCTTCCCGTCTGTCCCCCACTCCGTCCCCTCCCATATGTTCCTCATATCTCCGCCTCCAGCCCCCTCCCACCCTCTCTATCTATCTATCTCTCGCGCCGCTCCGCTCAGTACCTATCAGCTGAGACACTCGCCTATTTATTCTTTAGTCTCAGTCTCCATTCCACCTAATATTTTTCCAGCCATGGATTGCTGTGTGAGCCTGGAAAGCTTGTATCCCGGAGTAACAGTTTGTAAGCTCTCAGCCCAGAAACTACGGCAAAGGGATTCATTAGTGCCTTTAAGCGTTTCTCAAGAGCTGAACGAGATTATTACACACCAATAGTTAACTGCTGTGTGTGTGTGTGTCTGTGTGTGTGGGTTAACTAGTATCAAAGCTATTTAGGGTGTGCGTTGCCGAAACCCCTTCAGTACCAGGACGTGTTTCCCTATGCATTCTGCTATTTAGTGATTTTATACAGCTTCAGAAACTTATGGGGGAATTAAAATAGTGAAGACTCCAGCCATTAATCTTCTGATCTCCATAGACCCTTCCTAATGTCAATAAAATCGCCTAATCAAACCCAAAAATCAAGGTAAAAGAATTGCGAGGAACCTTGATTTGTTCTCGCCAGCCACTCCACGAACGACGATGGAAAGTGGAAACATGTCGGGTGAAAACAAGGCGCTGTGTTGTTACTGTTGTCGTCCATAAACTCTCAATTTATCTCTGTGGGCACTGTTGTCATTAAGATCTCCAGCACTGAATTACCGCCATGCACTCAGTTATGGGCGTCTGAGCGAGTCGAGTCTAATCCCTTAAGTGGCATTTTTACGATAGTTTGTGTGTGATTAGATGATTTTGCTTACAATAAGAAGGGTCTACGGTGTCAGAGATTAATGGCCAGTTTTCACTATTTTAATCCCCACATAAGTTTGTGAAGCTGTACAAAATCATTGAGTAATAGCCAGAATAAATATGAAAACACGTCATGTTACTGCAGGGGTTAACACGGCGGGGCGAGGCGAGGCGATAGAGGCACCTTGCTTTGCTCCGGGCTATGTGTTTTCTACATATCATAGCTTCCCCTTGCTCAATAAGCGCTAAGAATAGGACACATTTCGCTATACGCTATTACTTGCAGTTTGTGTTGACAGACTAGGATAATAAAGAGGGACGCCAGAGATGAAACGTATACAGAACGGTGAAATAACGACACACACACACACACACACACACACACACACACACACACACACACACACCTCCCCTTCCAACACCCTCCAGCTGGGAGCTGGGTGTCAGTGGTTCCAGCTGGTGGGCTCCCCCATTAAGAAAGATAAGGCAACACAAACACACACACACACACACACACACACACACACACACATCTCTCTCTCTCTCTCACACACACACACACACACACACACACACACACACACACACACACACACACACAAACACATAAGAAAATTAGAGAGACTACAAAAAATGGCTACAAGAATGGTTCCAGAATTTAAAGGGATGACATATGAGGAGAGACTAAAGTCTATGGATCTACCAACCTTGGAGCAGAGAAGAGAGAGAGGGGATCTGATACAAGTTTATGAATTGATTAACGGAATGGATGAAGTGGATAATGAGAAACTGATCCTGAGAGAAGAATATAACTTTAGAAGCACAAGATCGCATAGTAAGAAACTGAGGAAGGGAAGATGTCTGAGAGATGTTAAAAAAATATAGTTTCCCGCAATGATGTGTTGAGACTTGGAACAGTTTGAGTGAGGAAGTGGTGTCAGCAAAGAGTGTGCATACTTTTAAAGAAAATTGGATAAGTGTAGATATGGAGACAGGGCCACACGAGCATAAAGCCCAGGCCCTGTAAAACTACAACTAGGTAAATACAACTACGTAAATACACAGTCTCAGTCCTATCCGAAGATCGCTCTATGAGCTCTGAGCTTGTTCCGTAATGGGGAAGGCTGGCTGGGTGACTACCGGGCGACCATAGTGAATTACACACACACACACACAATCTGAGTCCTATCCGAAGATCTGTCTATGTGCTCTGAGCTTGTTTCGTAATGGAGAAGGCTGGCTGGGTGACTACCGGGCTACCATAGTGAATCACACACACACACACACACACACGCTAAGTACCATGAAAGAAAATGACACACACACACACACACACACACACACAGAGCCACCTTATCCTCCAACACCCTCCAGCTGGGAGCTGGGTGTCAGTGGTTCCAGCTGGTGGGTTCCCTCATAACGAAAGATAAGGCAACACACACACACACACACACACACACACACACACACACACACACACACACACCCCCACACCCTCGGGCCTGGAGCCAGGTATCGGCCTGGGTCCAGCCGGGGGGGGGTCGGCCCTCCCTTGATGACGTCACATATACTCGTTACGCAAATCATTTTGAAAATGAGGACTCCCAAAAAGGCAGCTGGACACGAATGTTATAAAAATTATGACTCGTTATCAATCGAAACTAACTTCTAAAATACAAAAACATTGCCGAGAAAAGGAATAATAAAAATAGCTCAAAAATATACTAAATAAAGTATTAGAACTTCGACTTGCTTAAACACAATTTCAAAGCCCACCAATTTCATTCAACTGAATCGATAACGTTTTTCAAAAATTATGACTATCATTTCGATATATCAAAACCTGGCAACTCGCCCTATTAGAAAAAATAATATTTAAAAAATGACGTTGTTTACAATATTAACAGGACTATATATCATTCTTAAAGTCCACATCTTCAACTTCTCAGGAGCCTTGCACACTTTTCTCATGATAAACCATCTTTTGAAAACACAAACACTTCGCTACATCCTCAAATAAAAAATCACAGAGCGCGGAGGTAAAAATTTTAGCGTATTTTGGCCCTCCCATTCAAGTCATAAACACCCTCTACATCACCGTACTTCACTCAACTCAAGCATGGAAGACACGTAAAACACTGCGAACTATCATTAGAAACCCTTAAAAGGCACTTGTGACTCGAAATAAATGAACTGAGACAAATATAAATAATAGTGGAAGTCGAGCATCTGGGACCGGCATTTTGGGCGGGAGCTGGTGATGACGTCACAGCCTGGGACTCGTGACGTCATGGGTAGGCCGCTTCTTCTCACTGAGCCTCCATAGCACACAAATCAGGTAATTGCGGATATATCTCAACAATTGACATGAAAGATTAGGCCTATGGCTCCACTTTGTGACCTGTCTGGCCTGTAATGAGTGAGAGATGAGGCAGATAATGGCTGAGAGAGAGGCGGCGGGTCAGGGGATCGGTTTGTTTACGTTTTCAAGATTTGAATGATTTGGTTTTTATAAGTATGTGCAGGTGTTAGTTCACTGATATGTTGTCCTGGAGGTTACCAACGTTAGGTTATGACATGGCACCACCGTGAAATGATGAGTTACACCAATATATTACTTACGTTAGCCAAAGACTGCTCGGCGGCGGCTGTCCGTGTCACTAGCAGGCACCCACACTCCACTGTCCACTTTGTGTCCTCAACCAGGTTTAAATAGTTAACCTCTGATTACTGAGAGGCTACACACACAATATTCTCTTCGCTACTATAGATATCACTATTATCGGTATCTTCATCTCCACCACTCACTGTCCCTCACGGCCAGCGCCTTGTCCTGCCAAGTGCAGCGCGGCTCACGGACTGGTGGGCAAGTTCCTGTACCAGTACCAGCCTTAACGGTACTGTACCGGTTAAAATTTTCCGTACCGGTAAATAGCGGAAACGGTACTGAGCAAATTGTATACAGCGTGGAGGTGGCTCAAGGCGAGCGGTGATGGGTAAGACGGTAACATTGAGTCATTCTCACTCTCGGTATCGGTCCACACTGGTACCGATTGGCTGCCCTGGCGCGTCGGCGCGGTCTCGGTAGCTGGGCGAGACGCATCTGTACTGATACAACTGAATGTGCCGGCATCATTTCCGGTACCGCTTGACGCTTGTACCGTCTAGCGTATGTGCCGGGACTCTGCTGCTTCCTACCGCTAGGAATGAATAATGTGTAGGCACCACTCGGCGGATCGGTGGCCGGGACGGGTGGCGGTCTGGCGGACTGGCGTCTGTCGGTGCAGTAACACTGCAGTTGGCCGGCATTTTACCATTGCATTTCTACTTCTACTACTACTACTATTACTGCTACTTCTACTACTACTACTGCTGCTGCTGCTGCTGCTGCTTCTGCTACTACTACTACTACTACTACTACTACTACTACTACTACTACTACTACTACTACTACTACTACTACTACTACTACTACTACTACTACTACTACTACTACTACTACTACTACTACTACTATTACTGCTGCTTACTACTACTACTACTACTACTACTACTACTACTACTACTACTACTACTACTACTACTGCACATAGGATTAAGTGTACGGATATTACAGACAAGCCCAAATTATCTCATCCCGCTTAGGAATCGAACGCGGGTCCTTTCAGTTGTGTGAAAAAGGTGTCAAGGCAACTGTCAGCATCCCTATAGATTTGGTCATTCGTCCTTGACGGCTGAGGCCGTTAGGGGTAGTTAGTGCCGTTATTTTTCATCAACCGTGGCATAGTGCTGCATCATTTGATGTCTGTCTGTCTCTGATATATATAATGCATTACCAAATTTTCATCATATTGATTATCTTCTTGTGTATGTAGTATGTATGTATGTATGTATGTATGTATGCATGTACTCATGATAATAAAAACAAAATAATTGTGGTCAATGGTCAATACTCATTGATAACTGACTCAGTGATACCACTCTTTCTTCAGTTTCCGGCCGCCTGCCTCGCGCCCCGCGCGGCACTCCCGTCCCGGTAAAGTGTCAGCACCACACGTCTCGGTAGTCTCGGTATGCTCCTACTGGTACTGGTACTGAGTGTGCCGCGCTGGCCGTGCCAGTACCAGTACCGCCACTCGGTAGTCGGTACCGTGGTACCAGCAGCGCGTGCCACTGGCCCGCTGCCTCATTCCGCTGGCCAAGCCGCAGTAGCTCGGCGAGACGCGTCTGTACTGGTACAACTGAATGTGCCGGCATCATTTCCGGTACCGCTTGACGCTTGTACCGTCTAGCGTCTGTGCCGGGACTCTGCTGCTTCGTACCGCTAAGAATGAATAATGTGTCGGCACCACTCGGCGGATCGGTGGCCGGGACGGGTGGCGGTCTGGCGGACTGGCGTCTGGCGGTGCAGTAACACTGCAGTTGGCCGGCATTTTACCATTGCATTTCTACTTCTACTACTACTGCTGCTGCTGCTGCTGCTGCTGCTGCATACCACTCAATTCATACCATTACGAATTATTTTTTTCATGTTAGTTTGCTATAATTTAGGTATTTCCCATCAGTTTTAAAAAGGAACCACAATATATTATGAAGACGGCCGTGTGTCTTTTATATATATATATATATATATATATATATATATATATATATATATATATATATATATATATATATATATATATATAGACCCTCCCAAAAGACTACCTGGCAACTCACCGGAAACGTCAGTGTCATCCTACAGTATGTAGCGTGGAGGAATAGAATAAACTTCGCTCACAGGCACGACACTGACGTTTGCGGTGAGTTGCCAGGTAGACTAGTCTTTTGGGAGGGTGTTGGGTGAAGAAAGTGCTGACATGGTCCACGATTATTTGCCATGATTGTACTGTATTCTAAATGCTAATGAAATTATTGAAACATTTTAGATGCAGCCTTTCTAAAGATTTCAAGTCCCAAAGTGTATACTTTCAATTAATATTTCTCTAGAGACAGAGATATCGCCGCACGGGTTGTGTCCTGCCTGAGAGAGCGGTCCCCGCAACACTCGCCACTCTTAATTTTCATTTACCATTTTTTATAAAACAAAGCAAAAACCACAATATGTGTATAGAGTGTTTTTTACTCAGCATCACCCAAACTATCATATCCCTGAGTAAGTACCACAACTCGTGAAACATCATATATATATATATATATATATATATATATATATATATATATATATATATATATATATATATATATATATATATATATATATATATATATATATATATATATATATATCAATTTTAACGTGGCTATAAATTACTATTAAACTCCCCGTATTTGATTTGGCAGAAGCTCATAACACTTAAACAATCACGAACGATTTCTAGAAACCATTAAGACTTCATAGTCATCTGAAATAAAATAAAAAAATCATAAATAGTACCGGGAGTAAAAATTATATACCGACAAGCCAGGACAGGTAAGCATTTTGGCGGGAGTCAGTGATGACGTCACATTCCCATCCACTTACCCTCACTTGGCCTTCATGACAGACAAACTAAGAAATCACGGATGTATTTCAGCGATAGGTATAAAAGATTAGGCCTATGGCAATACTTAGTGACCTGTGTGGCCTGCAAAAGTCGATAAATGAGGCAGATAATGACGGAAAGATAGGCAGCGGCTCAGGGGATCAGTTTGTTGACGTATTGGAAGACTCAAATTATAGGGATGTTAAAGTATCAGCAGGAGTTAGTTCACTGATATGTTGTCCTGGAGGACAACATATCAGTAACTCATTATTACTGAAATAATGAGTTACACCAATATACTACTTACGTTTGGCACTGGACTTTCCCAGGGGGGCTGACCTGTGACACCAGAAAGCACAGCACCCACACACTGCTTTGTGCCTTCAACAATATATAGATAGTTAACCTATGATTACTGAGAGGCTACAAACACACTACTCTCTTCTCTACCATCAATATCATCACTATCTTCGTCTTCACTATTCTTACTGCCTCTCTCACTGACCTGCCCTGCCAGCGCCGATAACGCCTCACTCAGCTCACTGTTAACAAACGGCACGGTTACTGGCGGCGACACCGATCTCATAGTTTACAAGGGACGCGTCTTCCACACAGTTTAACACACACACACACACACACACACACACACACACGTAGCTTGGAGATTGGAGCACGGGGAGGGTAGTAGTGGTGAGAGGACATTAATTGCCTTGGTTTTACGGATAAATAAGTAGTTGCTGGAGAGTCAGGAAAAAAAAAAAAAAAGATAAGAGACTGTCCTGCCATTAGTCTTGACTAAGTAATCGCAGATAACAGTGTTTCTTGTCTTTATTTTCAAGAAATCTCAATTGCCAGAGAGAGAGAGAGAGAGAGAGAGAGAGAGAGAGAGAGAGGCTAGCGGTAAGGTGCCTATGATCCTATACGTGTTTAAAATTGGCATGTCGCTCTTTGTACAAATAAGAGTAGGGCAGCTGTTGCATTAAGTATAGGGTGAGAAGGCTGTTTCATCAAATACAGAGCTGACTGTATACCATAGTTGATATTACCTGCCTCAAAACATGTGAGTGTTTACCACCGCCACCACACTGCTCAGTTCTCAGCCCCTGCCTTACCACCACCCCTCCATACTTCATTGCATTATGGCGTTCAAGCCTTTACAACAAAGCTATACTAACGCTTACACATCTTTAAGAGACTTACCTCGGTGGAAATGCCATCGAAAGAAGCGAAGGCGACCTAACACTCAGCTTTCCAGCCATCAGCAGTCAGCGACTCGGACTAACTCGGCAGTCAGCTCCACCAGGCTGATGTTGTCGCGGGCTGATCACGACAGAAGCAGCAGTGTTGAACAAATTATAAGAAAGGCCATTTAACCAACATTTGTTCATTTATATTTAATAAGATATATTCATTGGTAATTCATGAAACATTAGCTACTAAAACATGTGTAAATAGCTGAACTGGTCCATAAAACGTACGAACTTACGAAGCGGAAGTGAGTCGCGCGGCACATTTTGACCTCGGCTGGCGGGCGGCGCGGCGGCTCTTCCTAATGTCCCTCTCGCTACAGTGTCTCCCGTTTCCCACCGCTTGTCCCGGGACTTTTTCCTACAGAACCACTAGATAAACTGATTCTCAAACTGATGAGGCAGGTTTATAGCACACCTGATAGTACTCTCTCTCTCTCTCTCTCTCTCTCTCTCTCTCTCTCTCTCTCTCTCTCTCTGGGGCACCTTCTACCGATGGCCATCCACTCCCATGACATCACATTGGCAGTAGTTGAGTATATTTGTTATTCTCCATCCAAGGGAACACAATAACGTAGCCATAAATCACTTAGTTTTTATTGATATATTATATTATATATATGTCTGTATATAACACAGGGTGCATCACTACTATACAGACATGAATGACCACTGCTGTACCCAGGGTGGAGGTCGGTTATGTACAAGCGTCAACAAGGCACATCATTGTAGTCAAACAGGTTGTAGCAATTGATTCATTCTTACTGCAACTTATCAGCTATCTAGTACTGTATTGGTTTTTCCTCACTGACTCTATAATTCTTAGCACAACTTTCCCATCATACATAGTTCACTTAAAAAGTAATGAAATGATCAACTTTGACTTACTTGTCCTTTTCTCTACAATGACATGATTTTCTCATAACCTTTATAATTGATTGTAATCTCAATGTTATTCTCTTCATGACAAGTTTCTCTTCTAACTAATTTGCTTCCTAAATTATGTACACTAATCAATAGCTCCAGATTATATTTTTTTCATTAGCTTTTACTATATCCCTTAATTACATTTTTCCTTTTGATTTAATTCATAATTTATTTTGGATTACATTTTTTCCAACAATCTCTGTAATCATGAACTCTCAATGAATTTATTGATCTCATGAGTGATTGAACCCTCAACTTCCTGAATTACATTTTTCTCATAACTTTAGTAATTCATTTTAAACTTTACAATTACATTTTGTCATGACAACGTTCACAGCAACACTTATCTCACACGCTCCGACACACTCAAGAATAGATCAATTATTTTGCATATACTGGGTATATAATAATGGTAAATTTACCTCTCAGCGCATCAACAATAACAAGCAGTAGGTACAGTACATACTTATCTCCTTTATCTGGTTCTGTACAAGTTAACCCAATTCCCTGCCCAGTAACACCACATGGTACCCGATCACATCATCATTATACTGGAGGAGAATCCGTAATGTTTTTAAATCCTCGGCACTTTATTATGAAGCTCTGTAGGAAATATATTCATAATATATTCATTTTCTGTTTACTTCTTTTGCGCAGTACTTTACTTTTTTTTTTTTAATTATTTTCATGTATTTTAATTTCTGTAGGGGTGACTTGACGTGCTGGAACGCATTCCCTATTATTACATGTTATAATACGTTCGGTATACGGTAAATTCAATATGCGGTAAGGTTTTCAGGAACGCAGATGTACCGTATAACGAGGACTTACTGTACTATGTAAGTGACTGTGTGAGTGTATGTGTGTGTGTGTGTGTGTGTGTGTGTGTGTGTGTGTGTGTGTGTGTGTGTGTGTGTGTGTGTGAGTGTATTTTTTGGGGGTAGCATAAAAACAACTTGAGAAAATGTGGTTTTGTTTTCACTATATCCTTGGTGTGGGTGTTGAAAAAAGAAGGAAGAGGAGAGGCACGAGAAAAGAGAAAAGAGAAAGAGGAAATATAAGAAGTGGAGAAGGACAAAGCAAAGAAGGATAAAATGGAGGAAAAAAGAGGAGGTGGAGAAGGACGAAGCAAAGAAGGATAAAATGAAGGAAAAAAAGAGAAAAAAGGGAAAAATAAAGAGAAAAGAGTAATTGTAATAAGAAGAGGCAGAGAGGATTAAATCAATTAGAAAGAACAAAATGGAAGGAATATGATAATGTAAATTAAGAGAACTTGTAATCTCTCTCTCTCTCTCTCTCTCTCTCTCTCTCTCTCTCTCTCTCTCTCTCTCTCTCTCTCTCTCTCTCTCTCTCATAACCATCTGTACAATGAAAGACAGGAGGAACACACACACACACACACACACACACACACACACACACACACACACACACACACACACACACACACACTACATCATCTGTTCAATGAATGATGGCACAGAACTAAAGTCTGGTTTATCAGATGAATAGAGAGTAATTCATGTATCAATAAAGACAGAAAGGAAAGCACACGTTTTGTGTTGACTAAACATTACAATACTGCATTATTAGAAAGTCATAGAGAAAAAGTCACTCAGTTCGGAAAGGTAAGGTAAAGAAAAGATCCTTCCTTTCCATGACAGGGACGAGGAGCCTTCGTTCAGATCTCCTCGGCCTCTCTGTCATCTGTCTGCCTCAGCAGCGCCACTGTGGATTGCCCTTTCGGTTACAGTTCGTACTTTCTTGAGTTGTACATTGTACTGCAGCAGTTTGTCTTTCCACAGTTGTAGTAGGGTTGTTTTGTTTTCCGGCGGCGTTGTTGTCTTACACGCCTACTGTTTTCCTCGCAGACAACACATCATCATCTGCAGGAAAAGCTTTCTTTTTCAGGACTGATGCCTTGTTTTGCAAGCCTACTGTCTTGCTCCGCAGTCCAGTAGTCTTGTTCTCCAGTTGCGACGTTCGCTTCTGCATCTGTTGAGTCCAATTATAAATACCAGTCACCTTGTCTTCCAATTCGACTGTCTTATTCTCCAAATCCAGTGTTTCTTTTTCCAGACCTAATGTATGGTCTTCAATTTCTACTGTCATGTTCAAGATTTTTTCCATCATGTTCTCTAAGTGCATCATCTTGTTCTGTAGAGCTTCAATCTGAGCCTGCAGACTCTGAGTTCCTTCCTGCAGGTCTCCTGTCTTGTTCTGGAGATTCTCGGTCGTCTCCTTCAAACCCACAGCTTTGTTTTCAATGTCATTGGTTTCTGTCTCCACACGCAGCATCGTTCGTCCTATTATGACACTCTCCATTAACATCGCATCTGATTCCTTTTCTAATCGCATCGTTTTGTTTTCCACTTCTAGTATTTTGTTTTTCATTTCATTTGATTTTTTCTCAAGATCTTCTGTTCGGTTCTGCAGAAGTATTGTTTGTTTACTGAGATCTTCATTTAATTTCTGAATACTTTCCGTTTTTTCCTCAATCGCTATCGTGGTCGTTTCAATTTCCGCTATCGTGGTCTCTAGATTCATCGATTTGTTCTGTACAATTTCGCTTTCGTTTCCTTCAGTTTCTGTTTCGCTCTCGTGAGTTATGTTCGCTCGTGGTAAAATTTCCTCGTGTGGTTCTATAGTTTCGCCAACCGTTTCGTTCCTCGAAAATACCGTTTTGTTTTCTTGCTCTTTAGTTTCGTTCTTAGCACCTGGGATTAGTGGCAACGCAATTTCCTCATGTGGTTCTTTAGTTTCCGCATCTGTTTCGTTCCTTGAAAATATCATTTTGTTTTCCTGCTCATTAGTTCCTTCAAATGTTTCGTTTTTAGCACCTGGGATTAGTGGCAACGCAATTTCCTCATGTGGTTCTTTAGTTTCCGCATCTGTTTCGTTCCTTGAAAATATCATTTTGTTTTCCTGCTCATTAGTTCCTTCAAATGTTTCGTTTTTAGCACCTGGGATTAGTGGCAACGCAATTTCCTCATGTGGTTCTTTAGTTTCCGCATCTGTTTCGTTCCTTGAAAATATCATTTTGTTTTCCTGCTCATTAGTTCCTTCAAATGTTTCGTTTTTAGCACCTGGGATTAGTGGCAACGCAATTTCCTCATGTGGTTCTTTAGTTTCCGCATCTGTTTCGTTCCTTGAAAATATCATTTTGTTTTCCTGCTCATTAGTTCCTCAAATGTTTCGTTTTAGCACCTGGGATTAGTGGCAACGCAATTTCCTCATGTGGTTCTTTAGTTTCCGCATCTGTTTCGTTCCTTGAAAATATCATTTTGTTTTCCTGCTCATTAGTTCCTTCAAATGTTTCGTTTTTAGCACCTGGGATTAGTGGCAACGCAATTTCCTCCTGTGGTTCTTTAGTTTCCGCATCTGTTTCGTTCCTTGAAAATATCATTTTGTTTTCCTGCTCATTAGTTCCCTCAAAGGTTTCGTTGTTTTTGGCAACGGCTTTTTGAAATGTTTTGTTTTCTATCTCTTTACTAATTGTTTCATCCGTTTCGATCTTATCGTGCACCCCTTGCAGCAAGGGCTTGTTCTCTTCCTCTTTGCTAATCTCAATATCTCCTCCGCTCTTATCACCAGTGGAATTTTCCACAGTTTTATTCTCTTCATGTTTCGTTTGGACAATGGTTCCGATCTTATTACCAGTGGGATTTTCCACAGTTTTATTCTCCTCTTGTTTCGTTTCCACAATGGTTACGTTTTTGTCATCAATAACTGCTTTTTCTACAGTTCTGTTGTCTTGCTGTTTCATTTCCACAATGGTTCCGTTCTGATCAACTTCATTTTCCACAGTTTTATTCTCCTGCTTAGTTTGGACAATGGTTCCGTTCTGATCAACTTCATTTTCCACAGTTTTATTCTCCTCTTGTTTCGTTTGGACAATGGTTCCGATCTTATTACCAGTGGGATTTTCCACAGTTCTGTTGTCTTGCTGTTTCGCTTCTACAATGGTTATGTTTTTGTCATCAATAACTTTTTCCACAGTTTTGTTGTCTTGCTGATTAGCTGTAACAATGGTTCCGTTCTTATCATCAACTTTTTTCTCCTCAGTTTTATTGTCTTGCTGTTTAGTTTCAACAATGGTTCCGTTTCTATCATCTACTTTATTCTCCACAGTTTTGTTGTCTTGCTGTTTAGTTTCAATAATGGTTCCATTTCTATCATCGGTCTTTTCCACAGTTTTGTTGTCTTGCTGTTTAGTTTCAATAATGGTTCCATTTCTATCATCGGTCTTTTCCACAGTTTTGTTGTCTAGGTGTTTAGTTTCAACAATGGTTCCATTTCTATCATCGGTCTTTTCCACAGTTTTGTTGTCTTGGTGTTTAGTTTCAACAATGGTTCCATTTCTATCATCGGTCTTTTCCACAGTTTTGTTGTCTAGGTGTTTAGTTTCAACAATGGTTCCATTTCTATCATCGGTCTTTTCCACAGTTTTGTTGTCTAGGTGTTTAGTTTCAACAATGGTTCCATTTCTATCATCGGTCTTTTCCACAGTTTTGTTGTCTAGGTGTTTAGTTTCAACAATGGTTCCATTTCTATCATCGGTCTTTTCCACAGTTTTGTTGTCTAGGTGTTTAGTTTCAACAATGGTTCCATTTCTATCATCGGTCTTTTCCACAGTTTTGTTGTCTAGGTGTTTAGTTTCAACAATGGTTCCATTTCTATCATCGGTCTTTTCCACAGTTTTGTTGTCTAGGTGTTTAGTTTCAACAATGGTTCCATTTCTATCATCGGTCTTTTCCACAGTTTTGTTGTCTAGGTGTTTAGTTTCAACAATGGTTCCATTTCTATCATCGGTCTTTTCCACAGTTTTGTTGTCTTGCTGTTTAGTTTCAATAATGGTTCCATTTCTATCATCGGTCTTTTCCACAGTTTTGTTGTCTAGGTGTTTAGTTTCAACAATGGTTCCATTTCTATCATCGGTCTTTTCCACAGTTTTGTTGTCTTGCTGTTTAGTTTCGACGATGGTTTCGTTCTTATCATCAATAACTGCTTTCTCCACAGTTTTGTTTTCTTGCTCTTTAGTTTCCAGAAATGTTTCGTTCTTAGCAACAGGGATTGTTAGCAAGATTTCGTTTTCCTGTTCTTTAGTTTCCAAATCATTTCTCTTCTTTTCAACCATCTTGTCCAAAATTTTATTCTCCTGCTCTTTACTGGCTTCAATATCTGTCCCATGTTTATCACCAGCAGGTGTTTGTACCGTTTTGTTTCTGTGCTCAATGGTTTTAACAGTGCTTTCATTCTCGGCAACAGGATTTTCCACAGTTCTGTTCTCTTCCTTAGTTTCAACAATGGTTCCGTTCTTGTTATCAATTGCTTTCTCTAATGTTATGTTCTCTTCTTTCGTAGTTTCCAGAACTGTTTCATTTTTGCCTTCAATGCCTTTTACCGAGGTTGTATTCAACGGTTCCTTTGTTTCAACAATAGTTACATTCTCATCACTCATGGTCTCGTCTGAGGTAACTTCGTTCGTGTCATCCATATCAGTGGTCGTTTCATCATGCATGAAATAGTCCATCAAGATGGGTTCCCCCTCGGAACCCACCTCCATCACCCCTGTGCCCCCCTCCACGGGGGCACCACCCTTCTCCATGAAGGAGACGTGCTCTTGCACGTCTCCCATGCCGCCCCCGAAGGCGGCCAGCACGCAGATCACGATGAAAAGGTTGCAGCAAGACATTGGTCTCAATATCTTCCGTCAATCAAAATTGTAAATGTCGGAATATCTGTTTTTGCAGGTAATTTATTACAAAAAAGTTTGGGTGCTGTCCTCAGACCCTCATCTGATGACGAGATCCGTACAGGCACACGTACAGGTAATACACGTACACGTACACACACATACAAACACCCACACACAAATAAACGTACGCACACACGTAGCCACTCACACACACACACACACATACACACATACAGAGAGGCGGCGGGTCAGGGGATCGGTTTGTTTACGTTTTCAAGATTTGAATGATTTGGTTTTTATAAGTATGTGCAGGTGTTAGTTCACTGATATGTTGTCCTGGAGGTTACCAACGTTAGGTTATGACATGGCACCACCGTGAAATGATGAGTTACACCAATATATTATTTACGTTAGCCAAAGACTGCTCGGCGGCGGCTGTCCGTGTCACTAGCAGGCACCCACACTCCACTGTCCACTTTGTGTCCTCAACCATGTTTAAATAGTTAACCTCTGATTACTGAGAGGCTACACACACAATATTCTCTTCGCTACTATAGATATCACTATTATCGGTATCTTCATCTCCACCGCGGACTGGCGTCTGGCGGTGCAGTAACACTGCAATTACAGAATACAACGAGACCTGGACAGGCTGATAGCATGGGCAGACAGGTGGCAGATGGAGTTTAATTCTGATAAGTGTCAGGTTATGCATTTAGGTAAAGACAACACAAACTTTAACTATGAGATGGAGGGATGTTGGCTAGAGGCAGTAGAGGAAGGAAAGGATTTAGGAGTAGTGATAGACAGGACTATGAAATTTTCAAAGCAATGTTTAGAAGCAAGAAATAGGGCAAATAGGATCCTGGGTTTTATAAATAGAAATGTTAGTTATAAAAGTAAGGAAGTGGTGCGTAGCTTATATAATTCCTATGTTAGGCCCCATTTAGAGTATTGCATACAGGCCTGGTCACCCCACTATAGGCAGGATATCAACATGTTAGAAGCAGTTCAGAGAAGAGCAACTAGGATGATACCAGCATTAAAGCGCCTGGAGTATAGAGATAGATTAAAGGAATTAAACATGTTTTCATTTGAGAGGAGATGTATAAGAGGGATATGATAGAGTTATTTAAAATGTTTTCAGATACAAACTACATAGATGTGAGATCTTTCTTTACCTTAGAGGAGGAAATAGGACTAGAAATCATGGCAGGAAGATTAGAAAGCAAGGCTGCAGGTTAGATATAAGAAAATATTTCTTTAGTCATAGAGTGGTAGACTTCTGGAATGCATTGCCAGAGACGGTTGTAAATAGCACTAGTTTGACAATGTTTAAAAACAGATTAGATAAGCACTTAAATTCATTAGATTTATAATTATGTATAGCACTGCATGATAGTTTTTATAAGAAATTTACTATAGTTAAATAAGACATGATCCCCATGTATGGGGACCACAAATTGTAGAGGATTTCGCTGCAGGACTTAGCCCTGTTAATGGGCCAAATATTTAGAATTAGTATATAATGTATTGTGTACTTGTAAGTGTATCTTTAAGTACTGATGACGAGGTCGCTGTGCGACTGATACAGGATAACCTAGATGGGCCCT
>NC_059258.1:5545070-5565070 GCF_017591435.1 Portunus trituberculatus
ACCTCCCTCCTTCATGGCCCCACACTATTTTAAAGAAATCAACACTCATGTCTGCCCATTGATATATATATATATATATATATATATATATATATATATATATATATATATATATATATATATATATATATATATATATATATTTTTTTTTTTTTTTTTTTTTTTGTGGCTGTCATAGGTAAGCACTGTTAATAGTTAATATTAATAGTAAAGCAAGCAATCAATCAACTGAGATGTAAAGAAATAATGATGAGAGTACAGTCATAATGAGAGAATGCCAACATGATGGCAATAATAATAATAATAATGATAATGATAACTATGTAATTATAATTGTAGCTTTACTGGCATGAAGTAACAAACAGGAGAGCCAAGAGACATTTATTGGATTACTACCTTGGGATCATAGAAAAATAGTCAATCTACATCAATATTCCTTTAATTAGTCAGGGTAAAGAAAATATAGTTAATTAATCTCTCTCTCTCTCTCTCTCTCTCTCTCTCTCTCTCTCTCTCTCTCTCTCACACACATGCATGCACGCACCACAGCTGGGCACACACATCCACAGCACACACTAGTTAACCACTGCCTCTTCATACTGACTCTTACCTGTAAAACTTAGCTAAAAGTACGGACAAATAGTTAATATACACACATCTATAGTTCTTGAATCTTACAAAAAAAATTATTAAAGTAGGTTGAACATTTATGATTAAAAATAAGTGATAGCATTGGTCAAAATACTACAATGTTTCTAAGGGTTGTGGGAAAATAATTTGTCCTGTGACTTTCTTAATTCTCAAACCATCTCAGCCTCACCTTAGCCAAGAACTAACCTCTGCTCAGACACCAAACCATAAAAAACACAGAGACAGCTTAAGTGGAGAAAAAGTGAGTGAGAGACAAAACAGATATACATAAACAAACAGGCAGAACAGGAGACTAAAACAGAAGAAATATACAGAGAAAAAAAATACAGGGGATGAAATAAACCTATGCTTTCCTAACCTAACCTAACCCAAGCTAACATAAACTGGCAGAACAGAAGATTTAGCAACAGAAATATAAATAGAAAATGAATAAATAAAACTGGAATAAACAAAATGAACCTGACCTAACCTATCCTAAACTGATCCAAACATAACAAACACGCAGAACATAAGACCTATACAGAAGAAATATAAATAGAACAAAATACAAAACGTAAAGTAAAATCACTGGAATAAGGAAAATAAACCTAACTAAACAAATCATTCCAACAAATCCACACTAACAGACATATAAAATAAAATCCCTGAAATGACTACATAAATCTAACCTGGCACATCATTCCAACAAATCGACACTGTTTCTTAGCATCTCTAGTGACGGCGTTCCAGCCTCAATTGCCGCAAAACTGGAATCTGTCTTGCCATTCCCACCACTCCCTGGCACCCTAGTGGACTCCATGATTGGGGTGCCGGAGTGCCGAGGCTGTGAGCTGCTGTGTGATGTGTTGACGGGAGCTTGCCTGGCACTAAGAATCCCTTGAAAAAATGAGCTCTCCTGTGTTGACCTGGTGTTGATAAGGTCGTCATCAAGTGTGCTCACGGAGGAGAGGTCAATGGTATCCTGAGAGACCCACCGCTGCATCGGGTCATTCAGTTTGACCTCGAGGAAGTTTGGGTTGCGGGTCACCTTCTTGGATCTTCTGCGACGATTTGACTGTGAACTGCTTGAAGTGTCGGAGGTGTGTGTGTGGCGGTGTTGTGTGGTGTGTGGTAGTGGCTGGTGGCTCATTGTGGTAGTGTGTGGTAGTGGCTGGTGACTGAGTGTGGTGTGGTGGTGTGTGGTGGTATGTGGTAGTGGCTGGTGGCTGATTGTGGTGTGGTGCTGTGTGGTGTGTGGTAGTGGCTGGTGACTGAGTGTGGTGGAGTGTGGCAGTGGTTGGTTGGTGTATGTGGTGTGGTGTGGTAATGGCTGTGTGGTGGCAGAACAGTCATCTTTCCCACTGTCAGACAGATATTCACTCTTCTTAAAGAGTGATATTTCAGAGGCTCCTGTCTTCTTTAACTCTTCCCTCTCCTCTTCCTCCTCCTTGCTTCTCAAAACACTTCTCCCCACACACCTGGACACACTCTCTCCCTTGTAACTCTCTTTTCCTCCTACCAATACCTCACTCTCTTTCTTCCTTTCACTATTCCTTCCTCTTACTCTATCACTCCTGCTCCCTCGCTCACTCCCTGCACTACTACTACTGCTCCACCCCTTTCTCCTTATTCCTGCATCCTTCCCACTCCTACTATCTTTCCTTCCTCCCATAGAACTCTTATCACCTCCTCCTCCTCCTCCTTCTTGAGAAATATCGTTACCTTCCTGTTTTTCCAGCACTTCTGCACTTCCTTCTAGAGCTGCCCTGCCACTCCCTACCACTCCACCAACAGTATCCCTCAAGGGTGCTTCCCCCTGGCGGACAGCAGAGAGTGGAGGAGATGATGTTTTTGAAGTGAGGTGTGATCCGGTCTTCTCATATGCAGAATCAGCCTCACTCTCACTGTTATGGGAGTGAATGTGGAGTTTCTGGGGCTTGTGGAGTTTCTGAGGTGGAGTGGAGTGGGTAACTGGTATGGGGAGGGTGTGAGTGGAGCTCTGTGATTGGTCTATGTGGGGTTGGGTGTGATTTGTGTGTCCTGATTGGTCAGAATGAGTGTGTGTGGTGTGTGATTGGGTGGGGAGGAAAGATTGTAGCTGGGGTTGTGTGTGTGTTTGGGGAGTGATCACGGGGTGTGTTGGTCGAGGTGTGGTTATCTTATTATTGTTTTTGTTGTTGTTGTTGTTGTTGTTGTTCTGGCGTTCAATCTCCAGCAAACGGCTTGTTCTGGTAAGCTGAATTTCCAAGTTCCTGCAAAAAGAAATGGTTTGTTTGTCAGAATAATTTTAAATAAGTTGAGTAAAGATTAGTTACTGCTTTGTTTGGGTTTGTCTGTTAGTTTGTTCTTTTCATGAATACCAAAATTGTAATTGCAAATAATGAAAAGGAAATCTTAAAAAATCTAACACAAGATATACGGTAGAAAGAAAAAAAGAAAAGAAAAGAAAAGAAGAGGAAGAAACTAAATAAAAATAAATAAATAAATATAAAATAGTTGATCTCATTTATATTTTTCTCTTCTAAGTAAATAATTTGTCAGCATTTATCTTACTCTATTTATTTATCAACTTTCCATGTGCCGATAATCTAATAAGAAAAAACACATACACAGTTCATTTATCCTTCATTGTTTTAGATACTGAATGACATTTTATATACCAATCTGCTTATTTTACTTCCGTGTAACATACGGGAAAACACAGATCTTCCCTATCCATTTTTCCATGCCAATCATCACTCTGTATATTGCTATCAGGTCTCCCCTTTCTCTTCTGTTTTCCAGGGTTGGAAGTTGCATTCTTTTCAGTCTGTCTTCATAAGTCAAATCTCTTAAGTCAGGCACCATTTTCGTTGCAGCCCTCTGTACTTTCTCTAGTTTCCTTATGTGTTTCTTTAAGTTCGGAGCCCACTGTATTGTTGCATATTCAAGCCTCGGTCTTATCATTGCAGTAATTATTTTCTTCATCATTTCTTCATCTAGATATCGAACGCCACTCTTATGTTCCTCAATAAGTTCAATACTTCTCCAATTATTTTGTTTATATGTCTCTCTGGCGATAGGTCATTGGTAATTGTCACCCCAAGGTCTTTTTCTTCATGACTGGTTTTATGTCTTCATTTCCTATCTTGTACATACTCCTGATTCTTCTTTCACTCTTGCCAAACTCTATTTTCTTGCATTTTGTCGTGTTGAACTCCATTTGCCATGTACAGCTCCATTTCCATATTCTGTCCAAGTCTTCCTGGAGTAGTTCGCAATCTTTGTCACATCTCACTTTTCTTAACAATTTTGCATCGTCTGCAAATAGGCTCACATAACTGGACACCCCATCCACCATGTCATTTATGTAGACTGCGAACATTACTGGTGCCAACACTGATCCCTGTGGAACTCCACTCTCCACCAAGCCCCATTCTGATGGTCTGTCCTTAATTATTGTTCTCATTTCTCTTCCTACCAAAAGTCTTCCATCCATTTTAGTAAACTGCCATGCACTCCTCCTACCATTTCAAGTTTCCAGATCAGTCTCTGGTGTGGTACCTTATCAAAGGCCTTTTTTAAATCCAGATATATTCCATCAGCCCAACCATCTCTTTCCTGTATTACATCTATCACCCTCGAATAGTAACATATCAGGTTTGTCGTGCATGAACGCCCTTTCTAAAACCAAATTGACACTCACAAAGTATGTCATTTTTCTCCAAGAAGTCTGTCCATCTATTCTTCACCACCCTCTCACACATCTTAGCTACCACACTTGTAAGTGACACTGGTCTATAGTTCAATGGGTCTCTTGTTACCTGATTTATAGATTGGGACAATGTTAGCTCTTTTCCAGTCTTGGGGCACTACACCTTCCCTTAATGAGGCATCAATTACTTCACAAACTTTTTCTGCCAATTGCTCCTGCATTCTCTTAAAATCCATCCTGATACCCCATCAGGTCCCACAGCTTTTCTCACTTCTAAACTCCCCATCATGTTCTTGATCTCCTCCACAGTTACTTGAAACTCCTTCATAATCCCTTTCTGTTCCATTACCAGTGGTTTGTCAAAAGCAGTCTCCTTTGTGAATACCTTCCGAAAGCATCCATTCATAGCCTCTGCCATTTCCTGGGATCTTCACTGCATACTCCATTTACTTCTAAACTTTCAATACTTTCTATTTTTGATGTTGTTGTTCACATGTCTGTAAAAAGCCTTGGTTGGTCTTTACATTTATCAATTATATCCTTTTCTTGTTTCTTTCTTTCTTCTCTTCTAATCAACACATATTCATTTCTTGCTCTTTTGTAACTTTCCCACTGCTTAATCCGTCTTTTCCTTCTCCACCTCTTCCATGCATCCTCTTTTCTTGTTCTAGCCTTTTCACATCTATCGTTAAACCAGTCCTGCTTTCCAACTTCTCTATGTTGTCTTATTGGTACAAATTTTTCTCACCTTCTTTGTATATTTTTATAAATTCCTTCCACTTTTCATTTGCTCCTTAGCACTCTTGAATTTCATCCAATTTGTCTCTTGAAAGAATTTCTTTAGGTTTCCAAAATCTGTCTTGGCATAATTCCATCTTCCCACTTTATATTCTTCATTTCTTCTAGATTTCTCTTCATCTATCACCTTGAACTCCAAAACTGCATGATCACTCTTTGCTAAAGGGCACTCCACCCTCATCTCCTCAATGACCATTGGCTCTGTATGTGTGTGTGTGTGTGTGTGTGTGTGTGTGTGTGTGTGTGTGTGTGTGTGTGTGTGTGTGTGTGTGTGTGCACATATGAGTACATTAACAAAAAAACTTACACAATCTTTTCTCTCATCTTCCTGTTCTCTTGTTTCATTCTCTTCCTTTCCTCCTCTTCCTCTTCCTTGGCAGTCCTCCTTTTAAGCCTCTCCTTCTCCACCTCCTCTTCCTCTTGCCCATCTGTGGCTGTCTCTCTCTCCTCTCTGTCTCTCTCTGCCTTCTTTGCAACCATCTGTAGGAACAGGAAGTGTCACTGATGAAGGAAGAAGGGAGGGAGGGAGGGAGGGAGGGAGGGAGGATGATGGGCAGGAAGAAGTAAGGGTGAGAAGATTAAGGCGAGTCAAAGAGGAAAGGGAGAGAGGAGAGAGAGAGAGAGAGAGAGAGAGAGAGAGAGAGAGAGAGAGAGAGAGAGAGAGAGAGAGAGAGAGAGAGAGAGAGAGAGAGAGAGAGAGAGAGAGAGAGAGAGAGAGAGAGAAGGAAGGATGTAGGAAGGGATGAATGGAGGAGGAAGAGAAAGGAAGGAAGAAAATGAGAAAGAAAAAAATAAAGAACAACATAAAATTTGACTCTAAAATGAAACAGGGAAAAAAAAAAAAATAAAAAAAATAAATAAATAAATAAATAACCAAGGAAAAAAGGAGGAAAAAACAAAATCTAACAAAAATAAAACAGGAATTTAAAAAAGATAACCTGAAAAAAAAAAAAAAAAAAAAAAACTGACTAGAATGAAATAAAAAAAGAAAAGAAAAACCAGGAAAACAAGTACCACCACCACCACCACCACCACCACCACCACCACCTTACCTGCTCCAACTGCAGAATGAGATGAGAACTGAGGCGCTTCAGATCACCAATGACTCTCTCCTGCTCCGCCACCACCACCCTCAGCCTCTCCATCTCCCTGCCGCCACCCAGGCAATGAACAACAACAATGATAATGAGTTAACTGTGACCTAAACTGTAATCTATTTGTGAGTTTAGCAATTAATACCAACAGTAATGACAATAATAAAGGAAATTGTGACCTAAACTGTAATTCATTTGTGTGTTTAGCAATTAATACCAACGCCAATGACTATAATGAAGGAAAATGTGATGTAAGGAGTAATCTGTCTGTGTTTAGCAATTAATACCAAACGTAAGACAATAATGAAGGAAACTGATCTAAACTGTAATTCATTTGTGTGTTTAGCCATTAATACCAATTCTAAAGGCAATAATGAAGGAAAATGTGATGTAAACTGTAATTAATTTGTCTGTTTAGCAATAAATACCAAAGCTAATGACTATAATGAAGGAAAATGTAATCTATCTGTCAGTTTATCAATCAATATGAACACCAGTAATAGTAGTAGTAATAAGAATAATTTGTAATCTATTTGTCTGTTTAGTAATCAGTATCAACACCAGTAGTAATAGTAGTAGTAAGAATAAATTGTAATCTATCTGTCTGTTTAGCAATCAATATGAACACCAGAAGTAAAAGTAGTTATAATAAGAGAAATGTGTCATCTATCTCTTTAGTAATTACATAATTCAAACACCAGTAGTAATAGTAATCTACCTGTCAGTTAAGTAATCAATATGAACACCAATAGTAACAGTAGCAATAATAAGAGAAATTTGTAATCTATATGTCTATTTAATAATTAATATGAACACCAGTAGTAATAGTAATAATAATAATAGAGAGCAATTTGTAATCTACCTGTAAGTTTAGTAATTAATATGAACACCAGTAGTAATAGTAATAATAAACAGAGCAATTTGTAATCTACCTTTCTATCGATCAATTAATATCAGCACCAATAGTAATAGCGGTAAATTCACGAGGAATTTTGTAACCTTTCTTTCTTTTTACTAATTAACCCCTTCAATACTGGGATGCATTTTTATCATGAGTTTTTGGTGTGATTAGACAATTTTATTTACATTAGGAAGGGTCTATTGTAGTCAGAAGATCAATGGCTACAGTTTTCACTATTTCAACCCCTTCAGTACTGGGACACATTTTTACTGTGAGATTTGTGTACCATTAGACCATTTTATTGACATTAGGAAGGGTCTATGGAGGTCAGAAGATTAATGGCCACAGTCTTCACTATTCTATTCCTCCACATAAGTTTCTGAAGCTGTATAAAATCACCTGACAGTAAACAGAATGAATATGGAAACATGTCATGGTACTGAAGGGATTAATATGAACACCAATAATAATAGTAGAATGTAGTAATAAGAGGAATTTGTAACCTATTTATCTGTCTGTTTACATACACACCAGACGAGCTGTTCCATGATAAACAAAGGTACAAATACATGAATTAATGCGGAGATAAAAGAGATGGATGACTAAATAGATAAACACACAAAAAATGCAAACACACCTTAATTAATGAACAAGTAACACATTAATATCACACCTCAACATTCCTTCAGTAAACAAACTAAATAAACATATAAACAAACAGACAGACACTCAGCAACACTAGTCATCTCTCTCATATTCCTTCAGAAAACAACACAAAACAACAAAACCAACATTAGTAATTTCTCACACATTCCTTCAGTAAACAAAACAAATAAAAACATGAACATTAGTCACCTTTCACATTCCTTTAATAAACAAACAAAAACAAACAAAACGACAAGAAGTCACCTCATACATTCCTTCAGTAAACAAACAAACCAAACATTAGTAACCTCTCACATTGCTGCAGTAAACAAGCAAAAAACAAATAAAACATTAAAAACTTCACACATGCCTTAAGTAAGCAAAATAAACAAAGCAACAAACAACATTAGTCACCTGTCACATTCCTTCAGTAAGAAAAACAACAACGACAACAACATGAGTGGCGTCTTATTAATATCTAAGTCATTTTTCTACATCCACACGTCATTTTCCTAAGGTAAGGCATGTTTATCTCTTTTCATTAAGCCCTTCAGTACTGGAATGCATTTTTATCTTAAAGTTTTTGTATGATTAAATGATTTTATTGACATTAGGAAGCGTCTATGGAGGTCAGAAGATTAATGGCCATAGTCTTCACTATTTTTATCTCCCACATAAGTTTCTGAAGCTGTATAAAATTGCCATATAGTAACTGAATTAGATTAATGGAAAGAGTCTTCACTATTCTGATCACATAAATTACTGAAACTATAGAAAATCATCAAATAGTAACTACGAGATTAATGACCAGAGTCTTCACCATCTTAATACCCTACATAAGTTACTGAAGCTCTAGAAAATCACCAAATAGTAACTAGAATGAGATTAATGGCTAGAATCTTCATTACTCTAATCAATTAAGTTACTGAAACTCTAGAAAACCACCAAATAGTAACCAGAATGGATATACAAACATGTCACAGTACTGAAGATGTTAAGCCATTTCTCTGCATCTACAAGTCATTCTGTAAACATACAAAACAAATAACAACACGCACACACCTCAAAAACACTACACTCACCTCACACACTCTGATGGAGGCAGTGGTGGTGGTGATGGAGCACTGCCCTCACTAGTGTTCCTGGGTGTAGTGGTGGCGGTGTTGGCGGTGGTGGTGGCAGGTGACGGGCCCTCCCCTACACCCCCATTGGAGCCTTGGCTGGTGATATAAGCCTCCAGCACCCCCACTAGGGCCCCCTCCTCCCCCTCACCAAGCCCTGAGAGAACAGAGAGATAATTGAAAAGGACAGAAAGGATACAGGGATTGGAAAGGACACAGGACACAGATTTTTGGCAAACTCTCTCAATCTTTCAGGGAACTGGCAATCAAGTGGGCCTTTTCTCTTTATTTTTGTTACTCTTGGCCAGCTTCCCCTATTCCATAAAAAATAAAAAGTAAATAAATAAATAAATAAGGATATACAAGAGAAAGACTAGAGTTAAAGACATGAAAGACACAATGGTTGAAGAAACAGGACATAGAAAGGATACGAACATCAAAAAGGACACATGGGTTAAGAAAAGGACACATAAAGGACATAGGCTAAAAAAGGAAATAAAAAGGACACAGGAACACATACAAGAGAAAGACTGGGATTAAGGACACAAAGGATAAAGGATTAAAAAAGGAAATGGAAAGGACACATAAAGGACATAGGTTTAAAAAGGAAATAAAAAAATGGACACATACAAGAGAAAAACTGGAATTAAGGACACATAAAGGATAAAGGATTAAAAAAAGATATAAAGAAAGAGACAAAGGGTTGAAAAAAGGACACACAAAGGACACAAGGGATTGAAAAAAGGACATCAAAAGAATACAAAGATTAACAAAGGACAGAGAAATAGACACATGACACATACAGGAAGGCAGAGATTAAAAAGGACATAAAGAACACAAGGACACAGGACACAGGACACACATACAGACAGTTAAAAGGTCAAAACAGACATGGAAAAGGCAAAAAAATGAATAAGGACAGAAAACACACAAGGACACATAGAGGAAAGCCTGAAGGAAGTAAAAATAAGAAGACACAGGACACAGGACACACATACAGACAGTTAAAAGGACAAAAAGGACATAGAAAAACAAAGAAAATTACTAAGGACAGAAAACACACAAGGACACATACAGGAAAGGCTGGAGAAGGTTAAAAAGAGGACACACAAGAGGACACACATACAGACAGTTAAAAGGACAAAAAGGACACAAAGAACTGAAAAAAGGACATAAAAAGGACAGAAAACACACAAGGACACATACAAGAAGGACTGGAGGAAGTTAAGAGGACACAGGACACACAAATAGACAGTTAAAAGGACAAAAAGGACACAAGGAATTGAAAAAAAGGACATAGAGAGAAAGAAAAAGGACAAACATAGAGGAAGAGGAAGTTAAAGAGGACACAGGACATACATAGACAGTTTAAAGAACAAAAAAAGGATATAGAAGACAAAAATAAATAAATAATAAAGGACAGAAAACACAAGAACACATACAAGAAGGTCTAGAGGAGGTTAAGAAGAGGACACACGAAACAGGACATACATACAGACAGTTTAAAGGACAAAAGAGGACACGAGCTGAAAAAAAGGAATTAGAAAGGAAAAAAAAAAAAAAAAAAAAAAAAAAAAAAAAAAGGACAGAAAGTACACAAGGACACATACAAGATCTGGAGGAGGTTAAGAAGAGGACACTGGACACAGGACACATATACAGGACATTAAAAAGACAATAAAAAATGAAAAAGGATAACGTACACAAGGACACAGAAAAGCTCAAAGTAAAAATAAGACACAGGACACAGGACACATATATGGATTCCTAGCTGGACACACCTCTAGCCTCCAACAGTTCTTTGAGGTGTCGCAGGTACACCACAGCACTGCGACCAAAGGGAGAGGGAGTGGTATCGTCAGACAGGAGCCGAGCATTGCCTTGTCGCTGTGGGGAAGGTTCAGGGAGAGTGTTACCCTGTGTTATCTCTCTCTCTCTCTCTCTCTCTCTCTCTCTCTTTCTCTGTCTCTCTCTTAATGGGGAAGGTTTGGAAGTGAGTGATGTTATTCTTCTCTCTCTCTCTCTCTCTCTCTCTCTCTCTCTCTCTCTCTCTCTCTCTCTCTCTCTCTCTCTCTCTCTCTCCTAGCTGCACTACAGGGAAAGTCTTAAAAGTTTGGAGGTAGCCTTGTAAAGACTGTCCGAGTGATTAGTTAACTCTGGAAAGGATCAATAATAGATCTTGACCAACACACTTCACGCAATACTATTATAATGCTCTTTTGTGCCAAACTGAAACAAAACAAAACTTCAACTTTATCATTTTAATCTCTACATATTTCAACATGCAACACTCAAATCACAATTACCTGCTGTGGGTGAGAGAGAGAGGGAGTGGTGGGTGGCAGGGAGGCAGCAGTAGCAGGAGCAGGAGCAGGAGGACGAGGAGGAGCAGGAGGAAGAAGAGCAGGAAGGGAGGTGCGTTGTGAGGAGTGATTAGGTTGTGAGGCATTGTTAGGATGAGGAGGAGGAGGAGGAGGAGGAGGAGGAGGAGGAGGAGGAGAAGGAGGAGAGGAGGAAGACTGTAATGCATTAGAATGATGGGGAATATGAGAGACAGGAGGAAGAGAGGAAGAGGGAGGAGGAGAATGAGGAGGAGAAAGAGAAAGAGAAAGAGGAGGAGAAGGAGAAGGAGGAGGAGAAGCATGCATGACATACTTCTCAATTACCCTCTCCTCCTTCCTCTTCCTTGAGACAGAAGACGAGGAAGAGGAAGAGCAAGAGGAAGAAGAGGAAACATTCTGCTCCTGTACTTCCCTCCTTTTATCATGACCTTTCTTCTGTCTGACCTCCACTGTGACCTGTGACCTCTTAGCCTTCACGTCACCCTGCCCACCTACAGCCTTCACCCTGGCAGCTGTTTTAGGGGCATTGTTAGCATGGCAGAGGCGTGTGGTGGTGCGTGGTGGGATGTGGCATGCAGTGGTGTGTGGCAGGGTCTTGGGAATGGTTCGGATGGTTAACTCCACCACCTGGTTCGCATTCTGGAAGGTGCGGCGATGTACCACACTTGGTTTGGCAGTCATTGTAGTAGTGTTTGGCAGGGTGTGTGGTGTGGCTGTGGTAGGAGAAGGGAGCTGGTTATTGTTATTGTTAGTGGATATAAAAATGAATAGGTTGTAAGATTAAGTCATAAAAGATTAATGTTAGGTTTAAATTTATCTGATTCTTTAATTTCACTGTCAATCATTCACTGCACAGATTATGATTTACAAGAAACGTGACATTTTCTGCCCTGAAGTAACTTATCATTGTCTTTGAATTACTACCTTAAGGTTAACTCCAGAAAACCACATCTTTCTATCAGCCCATAGTGAACTGCAACTTTAAAGAATGTGTGAAGGTGGCAAGAGGGTATAATGTGAAATACGTCAAATATTCACTAGTGATCTTACAAATACAAACATTCTAACATAAAAATATAGAATGAGTCTTTATGGCAACGGAATATCACTAAACATGTAAAAAATATGAATGAGAAATAGACGTAAAGAATTATGAGTAAGACAAGGGAAATAATTTAGAAAGAATGATAGAACTGTGCTTCCTCTAGTCTATCAGAGCTTTACTTACCAGGACAGGCACTTTTTCAATCCCTCCCCTGTGCCTCCTCAGCTTGTATCACTCACCACTGTACCTCCTGACACTGGCTGGCAACACTCCCTCACAACACACACCACTCACCACTCCTGCCTCAACAACTACAAGTATAACAACTGAGAGAGAGAGAGAGAGAGAGAGAGAGAGAGAGAGAGAGAGAGAGAGAGAGAGAGAGAGAGAGAGAGAGAGAGAGAGAGAGAAGCATCACTGAATTACTAGCTCCCAGTAAAGAACAAGATGCAACAAAGTCAACACAGTAAAGGGAATTAGCCTGCTGTTCTGAGGGCGAGCGTTTAGGAAGTATTGGTAAATATGCAAACAGTCGACAGTTTGGCATTAAATGACAAGGAATGCATCAATGGTTGTATTTTGATGTCTACAACACGAGATGAGCACTTCTGACAGTCGGAAATCGTTAAAGTTGAAGAGACCGCCGCGAGATTAACACACTTAGTTCAATTAGATCAGTGTTCCCATTAGCTTTGCCGGGAAGTCATTTAAGGGTATTTGGTTAAAGTTTGTAGTGGCCAGCGATGTCAGCGTTTTGATTTGCCTCGCCTTCCCGTCTGTCTAGTCTTCCTTTTCTTTATCTTAACCAACTTGCCACACTTTTAATACTCCTCATCTCACCTGTGTCTCCTCCTCGCTGTTCCCGGCACCATTCAGTCTTGTTCAGGTGATCTCTTCAGCTGTGTCCGCCTTTTGCTTGTTTCTTTCCCTCCTTTTGGACTCAAATTGTCACAACATTCGCTGGTCAGTTCGGCGACCTTCTCTTTCGCCGATTATTCCACAAACCTTCCAACGATCAGAGCTGAAAAATGGTATAATCTGATTTTTATATATGATATGCCGTCTAAATCTTCGTGTCACGGTATGCTACGAGTATTAAGAGTATTTCAAGGTCACATGTATGGTAGATGGCCTCGAAACAACTTTTTTTTTTTTATTTAATGCTCATTATGTTCCTTGGTAATCAAATAATCAATAAATCGACTGGAAAAGACCTAAGGTACCTGAAACTACCATCGGAAGAAATTACTTTTATCCGTATATATCTAGTAACTGCACTATATAGTGGTTTACAGCCGGTATCGCTACGCAGCCGAACCCTCTATAAACCAACACAAGCTTTGTTATAAATACATGTTGTGTTCTGGATCGTATTCTCTCCTTTATTTGTCCAGTACACGCTTTCTATGGTAAATCATCCCATTGTTGTACCAAGGTTATCGTTACTATTATGTGTGTTTCACCGTTTGATCTTGTGCAGTCTCTGACGAGACAGCCAGACGTTACCCTACGGAACGAGCTCGGAGCTCATTATTTCCGATCTTCGGATAGGCCTGAGACCAGGCACACACCACACACCGGGACAACAAGGTCACAACTCCTCGATTTACATCCCGTACCTACTCACTGCTAGGTGAACAGGGGCTACACGTGAAAGGAGACACACCCAAATATCTCCACCCGGCCGGGGAATCGAACCCCGGTCCTCTGGCTTGTGAAGCCAGCACTCTAACCACTGAGCTACCGAGTGTGTGTGTGTTTGTAATTCACCTCGGTCGTTTGCTGGTCACCCAGCCAGTCTTCCTGATTACGGAGCGAGCTCAGACCTCATACACCGATCTTCGGGTAGGACTGAGCCCACAACACACTCCACACACCGGGACAGCGAGGCCACAACCCCTCGAGTTACATCCCTACCTATTTACTGCTAGGTGAACACACCCCACACATTAAGAGGCTTGCCCATTTGCCTCGCCGCTTACCGGGACTCGAACCCGGACCTCTCGATTGTGAGTCGAGCGTGCTAACCACTACACTACGCGGTAATTCACCTCGGTCGCCTGCTGGTCACCCAGCCAGCTTCCCCATTACGGAGCGAGCTTAGAGCTCATAGACCGATCTTCGGGTAGGACTGAGACCACAACACACTCCACACACCGGGAAAGCGAGGCCACAACCCCTCCAGTTACATCCCCTACCTATTTACGCATTAAGAGGCTTGCCCATTTGCCTCGCCGCTTTCCGGGACTCGAACCCGGCCCTCTTGATTGTGAGTCGAGCGTGCTAACCACTACACTACGCGGTGTGTGTGTGTGTGTGTGTGTGTGTGTGTGTGGATGCTGGTTTTCGTCCTTCAACTCTTTAATCGTCACATTTTAACACTTCCATGTTAATCTTCCCCTCTGCCGCTCTCCTATCTCATGTCTTGTAAAAATAGGCTTCATATCTGACAAGTCATACATTTCAAGTGTATTAATCATTTCTTCCTTAATATCACCTTTTTATGCATTCCTCTTTTTCTATCGTAACATTTATCGTCTTCCTTACGTTTCTCTGTATCTTCTATCATTTGTTTCATATCTGTATTCTTTTCTTATTCTCTATTTTCAAGTATAGTTTTCCTTTCCTCATAGCATCTTTATCTATACCACTCACTGTCTCTTCATCCTCTCCTTTTGCAAACATTTATTTCATTAGTTCATTTCCTAGTACATATTTTTTTTTCTTTCATGTACCCATTCTTTTTCTCAGTCATTCGGCCTTCAGTAACTTTCTCATCCTATTAATACTGTCAGTCTCCCTCAAACTTTCCTCATAAATTCACATCTTCATTCTCTTCACACACACACACCAGGTATTTATTCAGCGATACGTAAGGTAAGACTTTATCTGGTAATAATATCCTCAGTTTGGTGAGGTTTTGGCATGTTGGATACCTCGTTATTTTTGCCTACCTAGTGAACGCGTCTGTGTTGATGTGTTATCTACCTTGCTACATCAACAGCGAACCATTACTTTCACTTTTTCACACATAATTTAGTTCCCCAACTCACATTTCACGTGCACTCGCGATCATGCCAATGCTCTATCTCTCTCCCTCCGCGTGTCGAAAAGTGCAGACTTACGTCCTACTTGTGAGTTTCACTGCAGCATCCAGCAGTGCCTTCACAGAGTCACAGTTGCTTCCCTACGGCAACACCTCTTCACTGATGCCAAGGGAAAACTGAATTGTAAGTTCACTCTGTGCCAGATCCTTCAACTGTTATAATTTTATTATTGGATCTGTCAGTATGAGTGGGGACACTGCACTGCACACACACAGATGAGTGACCAGCATTCAGGCGGCTTCAGGAAGATGAGGGAATGACACACACACACACACAGAGAGAGGTGGCAGCACAAACAAAAACTAGCAATAAATTTGTCAAGATCTTTATTGCTGAAAACCAGAACAACTGCGGAAAACAACACATTTTCCGAGGGTGGATGAACGTTTGCAAGACAGCACCCCGTCCCCCCGCCAGGCTGACCCACGGCGCCTCACCTTTATTCTCTCCCCGTTTCTCTCATTCCCCCCTCCCCCCACGGCAGCCACCGCCGGCGCCGCAGGTTAGCCGGACGGGCGTCGGGGCGCCCCTCGTTGATTGCATTAAATATAGTGATACTCTCTGCGTACAAGACTATTTACACAACGCTAGACAAAGGAATTGCTACGGACTACAACTGCTGCTGCTGGTGGTGTCGTGGCTCTGCCGCGCGGCACCGTCGCCGTGCCGCGCGGCGCTGGAATATACTGTATGTACTGTACTTCACAAAATTTACACAAAATTACACAATACTCATAACAATTCCTTAACGTAGTAGACGTCCCGCGGAGCCTGGGATCCCTCGGCCAGCCGGGGCACCGCCGCCCGGCGCGGGGCACGGGGGGCGGGGCGGGGCAGGGCGGGCCCCTCACGCGTGCCCCGGCCGGCCTCCCGCGCGACTGTCTGCTTCCGTCGGGACAGTTTTCATTTATTATAATAAAAAAATACATGACAAAAGAGGAGTTTGACAAGACTATTCACAGTTAAAATTTCTTCACACCTAAAAACAACTCTCATAGTGGTATAGGTAATAATTTATGAATTCTCAATATGAAAATTGTAGCCCGGGGAAGGCGCCTAGAAGGGCGGCCGCCGGCGCCGCACCGTGCTGTGCTGCATCGCTCTAGTCCTTCAGGAGCTCAAAGTGCACCAGACCAAGGCGGTTCTGGCGGTCGTGCACGATGTTCTTGGCCCAGGCGCGGCACTCAATGTTGATGAGCACGTTAGCTGCATGGACACACAGAGAGAGGGACTGTTAGCCACAAACACCACTCACTAACACACACACACACACACACACACACACACACACACACACACACACACACATACACACAGACACACACACTCAAAAGCTGACACACTTTAGAGCCACAGACTCATTAACAAACCCACCAGAAAACTTTCATACAAACTTATCCCACAAACCAGTAACAGTAAAAGTAACAGCAACAACAACAGTAACAGCAACAACAACAACAACAACAGCAACAACAACAGTAACAGCAACAACAACAGGGCATGGCTACTCACACATGGGCTGGTCGAACTGGACAGCCACGATGGGGGGGAGGTAGCCGGGGGTGTGCATGTAGGGGAAGTAGTAGGCGGGGAAACCATTCCAGGGGGAGTAGCGGATGGGGCCAATATATTCCTGATCGGCGGGGTTCTCTCCCTCACAGGACACCCAAATCATCTGCAGGGGATGAAGAGATTGTTACGAAGGAAATATGGAAGGAAGGAATAGACAAGGAAATATGGAAGGAAGGAATAGACAAGAAAAAGGAAGGGTAAGGAGACAAGGAAATGAAAGGACACAAGGAAGAGAGGAAGTAAATAACAAGAAGGAAGGAAAGAAGGAATTGATAAGGAAGGAACGGACAAGAGAATATTGGAAGGATCGGATTGATAGAAAGACACAAACATGAATGAAAGAGGAGCTGGGAAAAGAGAAGATAGGTATAAAGAGAGCAAGGATAGGATTGAGACACAAAAAAACGAATAGAAGCGAGAGAAAGAAAAGAAGTGGGATGAAGAAAAGCAAGAAGGAAAACGATAAATGTAAAAAGAATAAAACAGAGAATAAGAGAATAAGAGGAAACACGGAAGAAAGATGAATACAAGAGAAACTGAGAGAGAGAATAAGACACAGAAAAAAACGATTACGAGAGAGAGAGAGAGAGAGAGAGAGAGAGAGAGAGAGAGAGAGAGAGAGAGAGAGAGAGAGAGAGAGAGAGAGAGAGAGAGAGAGAGAGAGAGAGACTAACCTTGGGGATCTTGCCACCGTTTAGCTCCATGCTGGACTTAATGTGGTCCTTGAGACTCTGCGGCATGTTCTCTGGCAGCTCCTCCAGCGTCTCGTATACCTCAGGCACCCACTTGATCATCTGCAGAGAGAGAGAGAGAGAGAGAGAGAGAGAGAGAATGTTAGGTGATGATCTGACTGGCTTACACACACACACACACACACACACACACACACACGGCCCGGTAGCTCAGTGGTTAGAGCGCTGGCTTCACAAGCCAGAGGACCGGGGTTCGATTCCCGGCCGGGTGGAGATATTTGGGTGTGTCTCCTTTGACGTGTAGGTGCTGTTCACTGTTCACCTAGCAGTGAGTAGGTACGGGATGTAAATCGAGGAGTTGTGACCTTGTTGTCCCGGTGTGTAGTGTGTGCCTGGTCTCAGGCCTATCCAAAGATCGGAAATAATGAGCTCTGAGCTCGTTCCGTAGGGTAACGTCTGGCTGTCTCGTCAGAGACTGCACCAGATCAAACAGTGAATTACACACACACACACACACGGCCCGGTAGCTCAGTGGTTAGAGCGCTGGCTTCACAAGCCAGATGACCGGGGTTGGGTGTGTCTCCTTTGACGTGTAGCCCCTGTTCACCTAGCAGTGAGTAGGTACGGGATGTAAATCGAGGAGTTGTGACCTTGTTGTCCCGGTGTGTGGTGTGTGCCTGGTCTCAGGCCTATCCCAAGATCGGAAATAATGAGCTCTGACCTCGTTCCGTAGGGTAACGTCTGGCTGTCTCGTCAGAGACTGCACCAGATCAAACAGTGAATTACACACACACACACACAAACAACAACAACAACTGGTTTAAACACACAAAAAAATATAGCTTTTTAAACTCGTCTCTGATCCACACACACACACACACACACACACACACAACTACAACAACAATAACAACAACAACAACAACTGGTTTAAACACACAATATAGCTTTTTGACTCGTCTCTGATCGACACACACACACACACACACACACACACACACACACCTTGTTCAGCTTGAGGAGAATGCATGGTGATTCACGGTTGTATCCCCAGCTCTCTGCCTTCTGACACTTATCGGAGAGCCACTTGTCCTCAAAGCGACACACTTCCTCTGGTTCTGGAAGCTTGTCCTCAGAGCAAGATGTGACGTGTTGGCCGGAGGTGATCTTACTCGTGCCCTCGTATGCTGTGGAGATCGGTTAGACTGAGAGAGAGAGAGAGAGAGAGAGAGAGAGAGAGAGAGAGAGAGAGAGAGAGAGAGAGAGAGAGAGAGAGAGAGAGAGAGAGAGAGAGAGAGAGAGAGAGTGTGTGTGTGTGTGTGTGTGTGTGTGTGTGTGTGTGTGTGTGTGTGTAATAATAACAATAATAATAATAATAATAATAATAATAATAATAATAATAATAATAATAATAATAATACGGTTTATTAGTAATTGTAGTACATACATACTGAAGATGTACATATGGGGATTGAGAGAGATTCAAGATGAGAACCTAACTTAGCTATTTCTGGGTGGCACCATGGAGGGGATAGCACTATGATGATAGGGGTCAGTTCTTGGGGCTTTGAGTGGCATGACTACGTTTGTGTCGTGTGGCATGGATTGGCTGGGGCGCGTCAGGGGGGAGGAGATGCCGTAACCGTAAGTGGCGCTGCAGGTGTGTGTGTGTGTGTGTGTGTGTGTGTGTGTGTGTGTGTGTGTGTGAACAAAGGAGTTAAGGAAAAATATGAGACAAGCAAACAGATATAGGAAGTCAAACACACACACACACACACACACACACACACACACACACACACACTTTTTCCCTTTACTTAACCAATGATAACACACACACACACACACACACACACACACACACATGACTCACGTTCGATAAAACTGTTGAGCTGGTCCACCCAATGCTTGATGTCATCGTTGTCTCCGTTCTTGTACCAAATAAGAGTCGATTCCACGTTCTCCGCTCTTGGAAGTGGCCGGAAACCCATGGCTGGTGAGACAAAGAGAGAGTGAGAGTGACTGAGTGTGTTAGGAGTGGTGGTGGCAGGACGAGAGAGAGAGAGAGAGAGAGAGAGAGAGAGAGAGAGAGAGAGAGAGAGAGAGAGAGAGAGAATAAATGGATAGGCATGACTGTTGTGCAATGTGAGGAGGAGGAGGAGGAGGAGGAGGAGGAGGAGGAGGAGGAGGACGAAAGTAGAGACAGAAAAAATAGAAGAATGGGGAAGGAGAAAAGAAAATGGAGAATGAGGAGGAAGAAACAGAAAAAGATAAAAGATGCTAGAGAAAGGGAGAAAAGAGGAGGAGGAGGAGGAGGAGGAGGAGGAGGAGATTAAAATAGATAAATACAAGGAAGAAG
>NC_059258.1:5575070-5665070 GCF_017591435.1 Portunus trituberculatus
ACCTAACCTAACTTGACCTTACCCACAAGGTGACCCCACGAATCGGCAAGATAAGACCAAGCTATAAACCTTATAAAAAATACCATACATTACCATAAATAACACCAGTTCTAATAATTCTAGCTGGTAATTCCACCTTAGAAGCATCCAAACATTACAAGAGCGCTCAAAATACGAAATAGACGTGATGGCTGCAATAATATACCAAAAACTAGATAGAAACACTTGAAATATCCACAACAGATATGAAAAACACCACAAAAAACGATAATATACAAGTGTTTAACCCAAAAATCCACTTGAAACCCTAAAGGACTTCTGAAAACGCAAAATCCTTACACAGGACCCATGAACACCAAGAAAAAAAATAATAAATACAATAAATATATAAATACTAATAATAAGAAGCAGAAAAAGACAAAAATAATAAGAATCACCAAAAGGTCAATAAAAACGAGAAATAGGTAAATAAACTCGGAAAAAATACATGAAAATAAACGAAAATACCTTAAAAATACTGCAAAAATTCACCACAAAGCTCTTAAAATACCGTAACAAGCTAATCAAACACAAAACTCGAGGGAAAATACGTCACACGGAAAAAAAAGAAACTGTCTTAAGAAATCAATACACAGACCCCCAAAAAGACAAAAATACCTCAGAACACCCACAAAAACCTTAAAAAAACTGAAAAATCAAGGAAAATATGCTGAGCTCTCTACATACTCACGCCAAGACTATATAAAGACCCAAATGAAACACTTCGGAAAAAAAACAAAAACAAAACTTCAGACCGCCCTAAAAATTCTATAAAACGAAAAAAAAAACGACAAAACTGCTAAATTCTTTAATAATGACAACAAGACCAATTAAATACCAAAAAAAACAAAACCGGACCAAAAAATCAATTCTCACACCCCAAAATTTTATAAAACACATAAAAACCACGACAAAAATATGCCAAACATTCCAGAAACTTACGCCATGACCCGCCACTTCGCCCTAGCAACTCTTTCGATTCAGAGTTCCATAGAAAGGTCTTGAAACTTGTCTTTTGTGGGTAAAACCTGGCCCTTTCCTTGTCCATGGCGAGAGGCGGGGAGCGGAGGACGTGGCGAGCGAAGGAGGCTGTGACTGACTGCCTGACTGACTGCCTGACTCCCTGCCTGACTCTCAGCCTCACTCCAAGGGCCTCGAGTTGGTCAATGCGGTATTCCCCCCACTGGTTCCTCTCCCCTTTGGTCTAACCCTTTCTGACCTCCCCCCCTCTCTCCCTCCTTGGTCTTACCCTGCCTGACCTCCCCTCTGCGCATGTCTGACCGCACAGGAGACCCCCAGACTGTCGAATATCGGCTGAATACCTTGCTGCATCAGTCTACAGCAGGTGAGAGGGAGAGGAGGTGAACAATCAGACTCAATATCACACACCTGTCCTGCCCCGTCCACCTTAGCCTTGCCTGGCCGTCCGTCATAATACAAAGTTGAACGAATCACCACCTGTCTATTTGTCGTTTTTTGGGGGACTTGTAAGTGTCTCAGACCCAAGATGGTGAAATACAAGACTGTGTGATGGAGAGGATGGCATGGTGAGACCCGGCAGCCATCTTTGACTCAAGAATGTTGCAGAATCAATGTTTGTGGTCTGATGCAAACAAACCAGGAACTTGTCAGCGCGTTGGCAAAGACAGTGTGGCGGGAGGCTGGGATGGCAGGAACCGGCAGCCATCTTTGTAAGACAAGAATGTTACAGAGTCCTCTCCCATTAATATTGCAGGTCTGTAATTGTGACATCACACTAGTAATTGACTCCAAGATTGTGATACAGGAGGCTGGGATGGCAGGAACCGGCAGCCATCTCTGTAAGTCAAGAATGTTACAGAATTCATTCCATTGGTTTGTAATGGTGACGAGGGGCTGTAACTGTCTCGTTAACTCAAGAGGCTGGTGGTAAATGGCTATGAATGCAGACAATGATGGCGCCAACCGGCAGTCATCTCTTAGTCAAGAACATTTCATAATCAATATCTCCTTTCTGTAATGGTAATGAAAAAGACTCGTAATTGTCCTCGCCAATCCAAGACACAGGAATGGTACAGGAAAGTGACAGAAAGACAGGAGATAAGACAGGAACCGGCACTATCGAGTCAAGAACATTACATAATCAATATCTCCCTTCTGTAGTCGTAATGAAAAGGACTTGTAACTGTCCTCACCGACGCAAGACATTGGTATGGAACGCTTAAGTGACAGAGACAGGAGATAGGACGGAAGGACAGGAACCGGCAGCTACCGAGTCAGAAACATTACATAATCAATACCTCCCTTCTGTAATCGTAATGAGAAGGACTTGTAACTGTCCTAATGAACACAAGATACAGGAATTGCACAGAAAAGTGACAGTAAGACAGCAAGAACCGGCAGCCATCTTTCTGGGTCAAGGATACTACAGGATCAATATTTCTAGCCTGTTGTAACGAAAAGGACTTGGAACTGAAAAGACACCGGCAAAATACAGGAAGAGACGAGAATAACAAGGAAAAAGCAAGGAACCGGCAACTATTTCTCCGGGTCAAGTATATTACAAGGTCAATATTTGTCTCCTGTTGTAACGATAAGGACTCGGAACTCAGGACACCGGCGAAACACAGGAGAAGAGAGTAAGGAACCAAGGAACCGGCAGCCATCTCTCCGGGTCAAGAACATTACAAAACCGATATTTCTCTCCTCTTAAAACAAAAAAGGACTCGAAACTCAACAGCCCCCGCGAAACACAGGAGACGAGAAGAGAGTAAGGAACCAAGGAACCGGCAGCCATCTCTCCGGGTCAAGGATGTTACAAAACCAATATTTCCTGTCTCTAATCGTAACAAGAGTGTATTGTCCTCCGCCACTCGAGGCACCGGCAAGCCACACCAGATAACGCGACGATGCCAAGACCGGTCAGCCATCTTTCGTACGCCACTGATAATGACAAACTTTAATCACTGAACAAGAGTGGGATTTGTGTTTTCTGAAGGCATTATTGATTGAAAAAAAGGCAAGGAAGTGGCCACAGAAAGCAGCCATCTTCTCTATCCCAGAATATCAATATTTTTTCTATAGATAACGAAAAACTTACACTGAACAAGAGTGGGATTTGTATTTTCAGAAGCCATTACTGACTGGAAAAAAAAAAAAAAGATGTGGCAACAGAAAGCAGCCATTTTCTCTATCCAAAAAATATTCCCATCTTTTCTAGACTACGAAAACTTTAAAATTGAACAAAAATGCGATCTATATTTTCTAAAGGCTTACAGGAACAGCAGAATTGACAGTAAGAAAGAAGTGACTACAGAAAGAGGTCATCCTGTCTACCCAAAGTGAAACAGAATCAAATAGCAAGTAGGATCATTTTCTGCTAAACCCAAAGTACATAACGGAAACTTAAATTCTGCAACTTTAATTCTGTAACTATCCCAGAACACAAGAAAAGCATGAAAGAATAAATTTAGCCCAAGATTTCAACACACACACACAAACACGTCTCCTGTCAGTACTCGAAATATTCACAACTGACAGCCCGAAATATTCACAAGTGACTGTCAGGTTATTATTAGACCAGGGAGAAACGAAAATACATGTCACATCAAGAGCTTCAGCGTAACCAAACGGACTTGTCACCTTCTTAACTATTCAAGATGGTAGGCAATAAGTCCACCGTGATCAAAAGGACTTAGAACCGTGTTGACTATGCAAGATCGATAACTAGAAACAAACCCACCCTTACAGACACAGCGTAATCAAAAGGACTTGCAACGGTGTAGATCGAGATTCTAAGCCAACAAACCTATTCTTACAAACACAGCGTAACCAAAAAGACTTCAAACCGTGTTAGCTATTCAAGATCGATAATTTCATGAACCCACCCACCCTCTAAGACACAACGTAACGAAAACGAATCGAAAAGGAGAAAAAGAACAGATATATGATATTGAAAAGACTGACAACACGTGATCAAAAGGACTTGCAACTGTTCCAATGAATCAAGACTCGTAAATTAAAAAAAAAAAAAAAAATGCAAACAACCGGTAACTTTAAAGACAAGAAGCAAGAAATGAAAGAAACTGGGAAATCAGAGACACCACACATGTTGAACGTAACGAAAAGAACTTGGAACTGTTTGAACGAATCGAAATACGAGAAGAGAGCAAGAAGTTAAAGAAACCAGACAAATTTCAACGGATAAAGCGTACCTAAGAGGGCTTAACACTTGAACACACCCAAGACTCTTTAAACCAAAGAAAACGAAAATTAATCAAGAAATTCATCAGTTGCTTAAAGAAAAAAAAAGCAACTCTACTTAAAAACATTGAAAAAGAGGATTAGAAGAAAAAACTAAGCAAATTAACCACTTACTCAAAGAAAAAGCACTGAAAATATTGAAAAAAGGCTACTCCCAGAAGAAGCAATACGTTATACCTAAAACATTGAAAGAAAGGGACTGACTAAAAATAATCCCCAAATTTTAACCAGTTACTCCTGGAAAAAGGCAACACTCGATACCTGAAACATTGAAAGAAATGGGACTAGAAAGAGATTCCCCAAATTTTAACCATTTACTCCTAGAAAAAGCAACACTCGATACCTAAAGCAATGAAAAAAAGGGACTGGAAAAAGAATCGCCCAAAAATTAACCAGTTACTCTCAAAAAAGCAATACTCTATTCCTGAAACACTGAATAAAGGACTCGGTGTCAATGATGCAACGCCACACTGCGACACTCACTAGAATACCAAAGAAACAACATGACGTATTGAACACCCCTAATTGTTAATGCAAGACCCAGAGAGAGAGAGAGAGAGAGAGAGAGAGAGAGAGAGAGAGAGAGAGAGAGAAGCAGACAACCAGCGTAACGAAAATGACCTGACGTTGCCCTTATCGATTCAAGACACTCATGAAAGCCTAAAGCGGAACAGAACGTGATCAAAAAGACTCAAAACCCATAAAACAAGTAACGAAGAGGAGTTTAAAGCGTTCTTATTAACATCTGACAAATGTGAGGAAAGTGTAAGAAAAGAAGGAAAACTATCCCTCGCTCCTATACCGGACTCGAAACTGGTGGAAATTCAAGACAGGAGTGCGCCAAGACAAGAATAGCGAATAACTAGGACAATTTTCTTTTATCCCTGCTTGTCTCGGTGAATAATACACGAAACGCTCTTGGTGAAACGTAAGCTATCACAATAGAGAGAGAATAGTGGGTATTAGACAGCTCTATCCCAGAATAACTCCTACTTTCTCCACGTTATAAAAAAAAAAGTACTTGTGACCTAATTAAACTGAGGCAACACAGGAGCCAGCCAGCCAGCCACCGTACTTGTTCCCTTACCATATATTTATTCAAGAGGGAAATTAATAAAGCGTAACCTTGCAACTCAGCCCACAATTGCAATACAAGTAACGCAAGATCAAGACAATGACATTTCTCCATAATCAAAAATTTATTCGCGTACCCAAGAAGAAAAAAAAAAGGTGAATTTGCAACACACCACAACACAGACGACAAGAATAGCGAACAACCACCCCACTTCCACCACCACCACCACCACCACCGCTAGCAGAACCAACCGGCCGGAGGCATGTAAAAAAACAAGTGACACATATTCCTCCCAAACCCATACAAAAGGGGATGCTAGGCCTCTACTTACACCACGAAGAGCCAGTACGGCCTAGGAATTGTTTGGTTTGAGGGTTCCATACGAAAGTTTTGAAGCTATCGTCCCTATCACCAGCTCTCTTCATGTATGCGTGGTCCGCCATGGTGCTACGCCGCCTGAGCCTCGACTGTGGACCTGTCGGGGCGCGATCGATACAAGGAAGGCTCTCTGACAACCTCGGCAACCCCTAATAGTCCCCGCCCAGCTGGCTCCCTCGCTAGCTTGTCACTCTCTCCAGCATTATTTCACGCTATTTCTCCTTATTTCAGTGTCATCTATGCATTCTTCGTGTCTTTTTGTTAATTTGTCTGTGTAGTTGTGCTTTCTATTTGTCCTCAACGGTTTGAATTCACTCGTAAATCGTTTGTTTGTATCGCCTACTGCTGTCTTTTTACTGTGTCTTTTGAACGAAGCATATCTCACGTCAGACCGTCTCCTCTCTCAGATAATTTTTAATGTTTCCTCAAGTATTCCCATTTATTAAACACATGTAGCTCTTTATTCTACCAATATTTCGCCTTATAATCCCTTTCTGCCTGTGTGTTTTATCTAAACATCTGTCGTAATTGTTTGCTTTCCCTCGTCACGGTGTCCAACAACTCTCACACATTTGGTAGAGTCAGTCAGAGCCGTCCCTTGCATGACAAAACGAGATGACACAATACTCTCACCCATAAAGGAATAATCCGCATTACCTTGGCAAAATATTGTTGATTTTGTGTTTTATTTAATGTTCATTGATATATTGGTGAATGTCAGATTGTGTTAGCTTAGGCGAGAGGCGAAAAATGTTGTGTTATCCTCGTAGCCCGTCTGTACCTTGCTTAAATTATTGGTCAATGTCCATCTAATCTAACAATTTGAGTTGATTTAAACAGTGAACGTTAGAATCTGTTTTAGTTGAGAGGTGTTGTGGTATGATCTTATTCTCGTATCCCTACACCCAACATTATTTGTGTATAAAGTAACGTATAGCAATGTTTACAGTGGTTTAATAGTGAAAGTTGAGCGTTTAGACGATCGTGTATACTGTATAGGACAATATTATGCAGGGACCATTATTGTATTCCTACCTATAAAAAAAAAAAAAGATATATGTTGGTAGTTCTAATGTACGTACCTCTTTATTTCATGTATTCATTCATTGTGTGTTTGTGTATACTGTATTATGTGGAGGAGATGGGTTTATAGGATTCATTAGCGTATAGAAAGGCATTGTTTGTGATTCTCTTTTGATATTATAATGTCTTCCTGAGAGATAAATAAATAAACATACACACCACACCTTACTAATTAAATCTTTCCTTCTTAACCCATATGTTCTTATTTATTGGTTTATTTTGTGTCTATCTATTATTTTTTTCACTATCCATTTTTTAATTTCTTTATACTAATTTTTCAACTATATGTCTATTTTCTTCATTTACCCTTTCTTCTTCTCTTCTACATCCATATATTTTACCATTTCTTCATCTTAACTTCCTTCTTCCATATCTGCATCATTTTTTTTATAACTCTATATATTTCCATCCTTTATCCTCTCTTCTTCTCTTCCTCTATATATGTTTCTCTTTTCCTTTAATTTTCTATCCCTATTTCATCCTTTCACTACACTTCCATCAATATATCTTTTTCCTTTCTTTCTTTCTTGTTATTCCACTTCTTTTCTCCATTTAAAGTGTCAGTTCTTACTTTTAATTTATATATTCACATTTCTTACTTTTTAATTTATCTTCCTTCCTTCTTTTATAACCTAATTCTTATATTCTCTCTCCTCGGTGTTGCTACTTATCCTCTTCTCACTTCTCAATAGCTGAAATGTTCTTTTTATTTTTTCATCTGTTTATTTTCTATCGCTTCCCAGTTTCTATAATAATTTTCTTTATCATCTAATGCCTATGTACAATACTTTTTTTTCCCAGTGTTGCTATTCCTCCTCCTCTTCTTTCTCACTAAATGAATTCTTTTCCTTTTTACATATTCCTGTTTTTTTTTCTAATACCACTCCTTTCTTTTTCCCAGTGGCACAATTCTAAGTATTTTCCGTCCTCTCCTTTCTCAATAACTAAGCCTATTCTTGTTTTTTACATAAATTCCTCTCTTTCTCTCTATTTCTGTAGTCCTTTTCTTTACTGCCTGATACGTCTAAACACCCCTTCATTTTCCACACTTGCTTTTACTCTTTCTCTTCCCCAGTTAGTCATCTCTCTCTCTCTCTCTCTCTCTCTCTCTCTCTCTCTCTTATACATATTCCTCTCTTTCATTCTGTTTTCGTATCCTTATTTTATCATCTAATGTTTTAAGTTTCAAACACTTCTTTCTTTGCCTCACTGTTGTGCTATTTCTTCTCCACTCCCTTTTCTCGATATGCCGTCTAATTCTTCTCCTTTTTACATATTCCTCTAATTGTCAGTGTTATCCTCCTCTAAATACATCTTTCTTTTCCCCCATCGTTGCTTTTCTTCCCCCTCTCCTTTCTCGATAAGTCAATTCTCGTTTTTTTTTTTTTTTTATCTCTGTTTCTGTATTCCTTTTCTTTATTATCTAATATCTAAACACTCTTTTCTCTTCCACACCGTTGTTATTTCTCCTCTTCCTTTCTCAATTAGTCTTTTTATTTTTTACCTATTTCTCTTTCATTCTCAGTATTAACTTTTCTTTATTATCTAATGTCTAAATACTCCTTTCTCTTCCACACCGTTGTTATTTCTCCTCTTCCTTTCTCAATTAGTCTTTTTTTTTACATATATTTCTCTTTCATTCTCAGTATTAACTTTTCTTTATTATCTAATGTCTATAAACACTCCCTTCGTTTTCTCCACCGTTGTTATTCGTCTTCCTTTCCTTTCTCAAAAGTCAATTCTCATTTTTTCTTTAGCTCTTTTTCTGTATTCCCTTTCTTTATGAGCTAATGTCTAAGATTCTTTTCGTTTTTTTTTCCTTTTCTTTCTCTTTATTTCTGTATAGTCCTTTTCTTTGTTACCTACATAATGTCTAAGATTATTTTCGTTTTCTTTTCTTTCTCTTTATTTCTGTAGTCCTTTTCTTTATCATGTAGTCCAAACACCCCTTTCTTTTCCACACTGTTGCTATTCCTCCTCCTCCTCCTCTCCCTTTCTCCCTTTCACGTGGCGCGCCTTTCCTCTTTGTTCATTCTCCTCGAGTCGTCCCTGTACCGGAGAAAATATTAACGTTACCCCAGCTTCTCTTTCGGTATTGAGGGCTCCCTGTAAAAACATGAAGCCCTATATACCGTTCTGAAGCCAATGGTTGTGTTGTGTCCTTAGCTACTGTGTGTGCGTGTGTGTGTGTGTGTGTGTGTGTGTAGCGTGGAAATTAAGATCATGTTTTAATTTGTCTTTTCTTCCCTTCTCCATTTTCTTTTTGTGTGTGTGTGTGTGTGTGTGAAATTAAGATCATGTTTTCATTTTCGTCTTTTTTCTTCCTTTCTCCGTTTTCTTTTTCCATTTTTTTTTTTTAGCATCATGGAATTTTTATTAAACTTTCACTAGAATCATAGAATACTCTTGAAAACGACGATTTCTTTCGCTGAAGGTTAAAGAAATGTAAAAGCCTACACACCTACTAAATTGCTATATATAATCATGAAAACACCCTTGAAAATCGCTATTACTTTCACTGGAGCCTGCTAAAAGTGTATAATCCTACCTTAACAACACCAACTACCACTATAGAACCATGAAAATTTTTAAAACTATATGAACTCCTTCAGTATCGGGACGTATTTTTACTATGAAATTGAATATGTTAGAGATGATATTTACATTAGGAACTTAGGAAGGGTCTTGAAGCTCACAAAGAAGATTAATGCCCAGAATCTTCACTATTTCAATCCCCATATAAGTTTCTGAAGCTGTATAAAATAATCAAATAGTAAGCAGAATAGATATGAAAACGTGTCATAGTACTGAAGAAGTTAACTCCATAGAACCATCACTGAGTTATCTAGAACCACGGAAACACCCTAAAAAGAACCACATTCTGAACCACTTACTGTCTGTCCGCATCTCGCCACTACTTCTCAAAGCCTCTCTAGTTGAAGTGACATAGAATTTAAGGCATATTTTTGCAGTTCTTGTGGCAGATTAAACAATATTTCTTCATGATTAACTGGTGAAACAATACAGGAAAGCCGGCTACTACTTTCAAAAGACTCCAGTTGAAGTGATACAGCGCCATAATCAGAAACTTCTTCCTCTCTCACCACGACAATTTTCCAAGGCCACTGAGACAACTAACAGGGTTTTCAATACAGCTTCTCTTTTTAATAAACTAGAAACGTTGCTAATCTATCAGAACCATAAAAATACTCTTAAAAACACGAGTATCTTTCAGTGGAGCCTTTGGAAAGTAGTGATGATGAGGGAGCAAAGCGTTTCAGAATACAGGCCAGTGATTTTTAGGCATATTCTTACGAGTGTAGTGGTAGATACTAGATAAACACTACTTCTATACAATTAACTGGTGAAACAACATCGAAAACCCGGCATATCATTTCTATACCCTAAGAAAAATAATAGTTTTGAGGAATTAACCATTTTGGAGATCCCAGAAAACCTATGCCTACAAAACCAAACAGGAAAGTAACCAACCCTCAGAAAATTACAACGAAATTACACTAGTTACCTTATAGATTACACCAGCGTGCCATCCCGTGTCTGCCTTGACCCCAAAACCTACGTAGACAGACGAGTTTAGTATGCAGAAACAGAAAGGGCAGTCATGTGGCGTACCTCAGGCTGTGATTGAGAGACCATGACACCGGACTGGACCCACACAAAGGAAGACAAAGGAAAACAAGCACCCATAGACTTCGATTACTATTTCTATCTATGGGAGGAGGAGGAGAAAAAGAAGCAAGGGTGAAAAGAGAATTGGAGGAAGAAAGAGGTGGCGAACAAGGAGGAGAAAGAAGTGAGTAAGATCGAGGGTAGAAAGAACAGGAGGAAAAGAGGATCAAAGAAGGAGGAGGAGAGAAGGAAAGGTCAAAGGAGAAGAATGAAGAAAGAAGAAAGAGATGGCGAACAAGAAGGAGAAAGAATTAAGTAACAAGCATAAGATCGAGGGTAGAAAGAAGAGGAAGAGGAGAGGCTACAAGAGAGAAGGAAAGATGGAGAAGGAAGAGAAGTAGAAGGAAGAAGTCAGAATAAAGAAGAGAAGATGGAGGAGAGAGTAATAGAGGAAAAGAAGTAAGAAAAGAAGGGAAGATCAAAGATGTGTACGAGTAGGAGAAAAAAAAAGGAGGAGGAAGAGAAATAAGTTAGAATAAGGAAGAGAAAGATGATGAGGAGAGAAACGAGAAAGAGGCTTACGAGTAAAAGAAAGAAGAAATGAGAAAAGGGAAAAAAAATGGTAGGAGGAGGAAGGAGAGTCAAGGAGGAGGAGGAGGAGGAGGAGAGGAGATCGAGAGCCTTGACATAACCTGCCGTACCTCACTAACACAGAATCTTTAGCAGTGACCTAATAACTGCAGTGAAGTATATCGAGCACTGTGATCGCCGCTCTCACTAAACCTACCGCCCTCACCACTCGATCGCTTCACTAATTTGTTGGTTCTTTTCCAGGATTAACCTATTTCATTATTTGTATTTAGTTTAATTTGTTATTTTGGGAGGGCTTGTTTGCTAATTGAGTTGCAAGACATAAAAGATTATAAATATAACTCTTTTTTTTCATCATTCGTATTTATTATTCTTGTTTGTTTATTTAGCAGATTTACTTAATTTTACTTTGTCCATGAGTTAAAGGGCATTATTTATTATTCAGTTTTAACTATAGCAAAGTAATTTTATTTTATTTTAGCATTTATTATTATTACTTTTAATACTCTCGGTACCAATTCTCAGTTCCTTCATTTATCCTATTTCTCCCTATCTATTCATCACGTGACAGCTTCCATTACAGGTATTTGATTAACCTTTTCACCTGGTTCTGGCCTTTCCAATGATGTTTTCCTTAATTCCCAATTATTTCCCTCAGCACTTCAGTCATTCACCACGTAATATCTCGCTCTGTTCACTCTCTGACCAGCAACTTTCATTACAGGTGGCTGCCGTAATTGACTTTCTCACCTGCTTCAGTCCTCACCTCACACACTTTAGTGGTCACCTTTGCAGACACAGCCTTGTTTGGTCACCCGGCGCCTGTCTTGTCATTCAGCCCTTCCTCCACCTCTACCTCTCCCCCTTCACTTTCCACCATGCATTATTCACCTTTCATTCTCTCTCTCTCCCCCGATATTTCTTCCCATACTCTACAATTATTGGTGTCTAATTGTATTTATAACATTCTACATTTCATTTATTTATTTTTGTTTGATTTCGTTCATTTTTTTTTCGTATTTTCAATTTTCCCCTATGGTCATTATCAACTCTTAATCTCTCTTCCTTCCTTTATTATCATTATTTATTCTCCTCTATTATTATATCTACTTTCATTATATTCCTTCAGATTCGTCTATATTTCTTTCTTTTTTTTTTTTATATATAATTCTCTATTCTATTACTAGCATCATTACTTTCTATCTTTAAACTATTTTTATTAGTACTCATCTTCGCTTCCTTTCTCCACTAACTTTCACTTTCAGCTTTTACTTAGTTTTTTTTCTTTTCCTTTCTTCTTGCTATCTTTAATTCAATTGTACTATTTCCACTTTCTACTGTATCTTTCAATTCCTTTTTTTATTAATTATTATACTTCTAAGACCATTTTTTTTCCTTTATATATTTTTCCTTCAATTATAGTTTTTATTCTCTCTTCTGTATATTCTCCAATTCCTTCCCCCTTCTTATTCATTTTGTTTGTTTCCCTTTTCTTGATCTTTATGCATATTTTTCCTTCTCACACATTAACTTTTCTCAAATTTACCTTTACCACTATTTCCTTCTCATTTCTGCTTCAACCTGTGCTCTCTCTCTCTCTCTCTCTCTCTCTCTCACACACACACACACACCCAAACATATTCCTTTTATCTGTAAGCATTTAAAGAATATGAAGTAAAGTTAAAGAAACAATACTGTCTCTCACTCACTCATTCACTCTCTCTCTCTCTCTGGCACACCCATGAAAACTAGCTTTTGAAATCTTGAATGAGAGAACAAGGATTATGGATTTAAGGAAGTTTCTGGGTAGGTTTGACTATCTTTCTCAAAGTCACTCTCACTGACACACAGACACACACACTCATGAAAACTTACTAATCTCTGGGGCCTCTTAAAAAATTAAAGTGAATCAGAACGAAAGAATATGAGAATACATTTTCTGACTAGTGCCTTCCTGCTTGCCTGCCCCTCTCTCTCTCTCACACATGAACCTCACACACTTGTGGTAACACTTTATTCCATGGCGTACATGGTAGTATATAAAATATAATGGAACCTTGAGCTAATCATATTTTTTCTTCCTTTTTTAATAATAACTTGTAATGGGATGACACTTGGTAATGATATGAGAGAAGCAAAAACCTCAACAGACTGTTCGTTCTTCAGGTTTGGTTGGTTGGCTTTGTTTTTGATGAGACTATACAGACAGTAATGCGAGAGCTTATGCTTAATTAACTATATGAGCCCAAAGCGACCAATCCTCTATTTATATTACATCATATGACAGGAGGGTCAAAAAACATCGGAGACCACACGAGAGAAACGAGGCGGAAACTAGGCGTAAGAAGTGACACAGATGCGAAGAATGTATGAAATGTTCAGTAAGGGAAGTTGAGAGTGTGGAGAAGGGGAATAAAGCAATAAAAGCCTTACAAAAATAAAAACGAGCAACGCGTGACATTTGTGGGTCTATGGGAAGGAGGAAGGATGGAGGACATGAGAGGATGAAAGAATGAAGGGATGATTGAAGGAGAGGAGGAAGGAAAGGAAAGAGAAGAATGAAGCTTACTAGTGATGAGGGAAGAAAAGACGAGGAAAAGAAACAAAATAAGAGAAATGGGAAGGATAGGAAAGACTGAGGGGAAAAAAACAAACAAGAGAGGAGACAGGACAGAAAGAGAAACAAACGAGAAATCAGGAATAGAAATAGCACAAGAGACAAACATAAAAAGAAGTCAAAATAGAAGAAAAACAAAAAAAAAAACACCATTACACACAAAATCATCTAGCCTACCCAGCTCAATATTTTTTTTTTACATTTTTTATAAGCGTTAAGGAGTTTTCTTTTTAAATGTCTTTCTCTGCTATACTCTACAGCCTATTCAGAAGCACAAGAGTAAAGGGACAGTAGTAAAAACATAAAAGTGTTCCCGAGAGCTTAGTGGCTTGGCTTGGCTTGGTCTGGTCTGGTTAGGAGCCCGACAAACACCACGTAACCAAGACCGCCACTAACATTACCGGTATTATTGTTTTTTCTCTTTCCCGGAAGTGTCGCGCGTAGAATGAATGACTAAAGAATGGAACCAGAACCACCACATTAACCTTACTTATTTATTTTCTTTCCCTGACGCCACCGTGCGCAAAATAAAATGAAGAATGTAAACACGAACTACCATGTTAATATCAATGAGTTTTCTTTTCTTCCGGAAGCAAATATGTGTGAAATAAACTAATGAAAAAATGATAAAAAATATAAAAAGGTGCTAAAAAATCATTAAAAATACAGAAAATACACTTTACCACCACCAACTGACTTCCCAATTTCAAAACAGTGAATAATGAAAGAGAATCGGGAAATTATTTAAGAAAGGAATGGGAGGAAGGATATTAACTATTTTCTCGGCCCTGCCCCACCACACACAGGGGCTCTAAAATAATAATAAAATAAACAATAGGAATTAATCAGTTAGTTTCTCCGCATATCGCTACTGTAATTTGTGAGTGTTTGCAGGTGTCTCTAATGCAAGTTATCACCACAATGACCAGCTGCTAACTACTGAATCGGTTGTTAGCAGGAGGAGGAGGAGGAGGAGATAAAGGTAAGAATTTGTAAGGAGGAAATGAAGATAGAAAACAAGAATGGATGAAAAACATGAAAAGATATTTGGAACCAGAAAGAAAGGAGAAAAGAAGATAAAAAAGACAAAAATAAGTAAGGAAGAACAGAAAGAAGAAAGAGGGAAGGAATAAAAGGAGATATAAAGAACAAATCCCTATCACAGACAATCACAATGAAAGAAAAATAAAAGGAAAGTAAACAAACGTAAAAAAAAAAAAAAAAAAAACAATAACTGCTGAATCAACACGAATTTCCTCTCTTAATTCAACGAGCACTGCGAGAACACCACAGAAAAATAAGTGACATTAACAGCTAATAAAATAAATACATACAAAATGGAAAATTGTAAATAAATGATAAATCTGAATATATTTCCATCTAAAATTTTGTAGGTAGTTTGAATGCCATTGAAATTAGACTAAAATAACAATAGCTGATAATAATAAAAGTATAAACTGACACACTAAATGAAAGTAATGAATAATTGATCAATCTAAATGTTTTCCTTACAGAATTTAGTGGAGAGAATTCAAATACTCTTGAAATTAGCATAAAATAACAAAATAACATAATAATAATAAAAAAATCGATACACTAGACGAAGAATGATGAATAACCGATAAATTTACACGTTTCCTTTCTGAATTTAGTGGGTAGAGTTTCAATACCCTTGAAATTAGAGTAAAATAACAAAATAACATAATAGTAATAAAAGCATTGACACTAAATGAAAAATAATGAATAACCAATAAATTTACACGTTACCTTTCCGAATGCACTGAAGGGCACCACATTAACACCCTAGAAATTGGAATAACAGGGAAATTTGATAGACACGAGAAAAAAAATATCAAATAACAGACACAAATATGCTGTTTTCCTTCTGAATGGATTAATGGAACTACTATCTAAATACACTTCAGATTTTTGGAAGGTGAAAATCATTATAATTATTTGATTTTAGTGAGAACTTCATTGACTGGTTAATTCTTTTTTTCTTTGTGTGTGTGTGTGTGTGTGTGTGTTGACTCATACTATCAGAAGTGTTTAAGTAATCATAAATATACCAGTGTTTATATCTGAAGTTTTTGATCATAAATATACCAATGGATGTATTAGTGTTGTAAATCCCTTATCTTCATCAACACAGTGTTTGAGTTGTGAGTCATAATATACCAGTGATGTGTATTGTGGTTTATACCTGAAGTTTTTATATCAGAAAATTTTTATCTGGAAATACAGTGTTGCAAATCCCTTATCTTTGCCATTATAGTGTTTGAGTTGTCATGAATAATATAAATATACCAGTGCAGTGTTGTGTTGTTTATACCTAAGTGTTGATCATAAATAACCCAATATTCTAAATGCCTTATCTTCAAGTCACTATGGTGTTTGAGTTGTCATGTTGTGTTGTGTTGTGTTGTTTATACCTTAAGTGTTGATCAAAAATATACTAATGGGATTCTTAGCATTGTAAACCCCTTATCTAAGCCATGATGGTGTTTGAGTTGCAATGAATACAACAAATGGAGTTATCAGCACTGTGTTGTATATATCCCTCAAGTTCTTCTCATAATACATCACACCAGTGGGTTCATCAGCAAGAAAGTATTGTGTGTTGTATATATAACCTTATCTTCACCCTGAGACATATATTGTATGAGAAATAAATGCAATACAATGATGATGACAACAACAGAGGTGATGGTAATAAGAGTAACAGTAATTCAAACAGACAGGGTCATTTTTTTGGTTATGTCAGGTTCACTCTTCTACTTTTTTTCATCGGTAATAATGAAATGACAAGCCTGGCTCAGCTCGGCCCAACAAGACAACAAACAGTCGCTCTGTCAACGGAAAAATGCGAGAATAACTGAAACATTCGCTCAAGTCGTTATAAAAGAAAACCGAAAGTAGAAAAATCAAACTTTTACTCAGATCATCTCAAAAAAATATATATTGAGAAAAACAAGAGGTGAAACTTAATTAAATCAACACACATCAAACTTTCATTCAAATAGTAATAAAAATACATACCATCAAAAAAATTAAAGGTGCCAAACTCCACAGTGCAATAAAAATGAAAGAAAAAAATTAAATAGAAACCTCAATCTAATAATAATAAAAAAAAAAAAAAAAAATAATAATAATAATAATAATAAAGAAAGAAAAAACTCGAACCCAACCATCACTAATTTATAAAAGCACCCGCTCGGAAAAAATATTTAGCCGAGAAGAAAACGGTAACTAGCAGGTAACAGGGGGCAGGGGATCGGGGGATGACAAAGTGACGGGGGAGGGGGGAAAAAAATAAAATAAAAATAATAAAAAAAGTCGCCAAGTCGCACATCATTAGCAGAATCTCAGGATATGGCTGGCGATGGGAGCATTGGCAGCGGTGGTGGTGGTGGTGGTGGTGGTGGTGGTTGCAATGGTGGTGGTGGTGGTGGTGGTGGTGATGCTGGCGGTGGTGTCCGGCATCACATATTCTTCAGTTCCTCGGGCAGTTCAGAGTTCGGGTGTTTGTTTTCATAGTGCTGGCGGTACGTCTTGGGGTCTGGCATCATGCTCTGGGGGTGGGGGGCGGGGAAGGTTAGGTTAGGGAAAGGTCTCTGTGAAGGTGCAGGGTTGGTGGGCCAGTGTGTGCTGTGCTGTCAGGATTGCAGGAAGTGCTGGGTAGGGAATGTTCCCATTGTGAAGAGACACAGGGGTGGTGGGTGTGTGCTGTGGGTGTGTGTGGCCAGCCATGGTGTGCCTAAGTACTGTGGTCCAGTAGTAGTAGTAGTAGTAGTAGTAGTAGTAGTAGTAGTAGTAGTAGTAGTAGTAGTAGTAGTAGTAGTAGTAGTAGTACTACTACTACTACTACTACTACTACTACTACTACTAATTACAAGAAAAAAATCATAATATGAAGTGATAGTAGTAGTAGTAGTAATCATAATACTAATACTAATACTAATAACAATATTAATAATAATAATAATAATAGGTTGTGCAAGCAGAAATACACTTTATATGATAGAAAATTAGGAGAAAAATATAAAAAAGATTACAAGTATGTGTGCTTATATAAATAGTAATAATAATAAAAGAAGAAGAAGAAGAAGAAGAAGAAGAAGAAGAAAAAAAAAAGAGCAAGAACAAGAACAAGGAAAAATGAAAACAGAAAGGAAGTAGAAAAAGACAACCAAAGAGGAAGAAAAGAACAATAACATATCTACTTAACAATAATAATAACAACAATAGATTAAAGTCCACCTATCTAAATGTCTCCATACAGTATAACAAAGACGTGTGTGTGTGTGTGTGTGTGTGTGTGTGTGTGTGTGTGTGTGTGTGTGTGTGTGTGTGTGTGTGTGTGTGTGTGTGGCAAAATATACATATACCAAATAATAATAATACCAGCAATAAATTATGTTAACGCAAGTACCTGTATATATAACAAAAGATGTGTGTGTGTGTGTGTGTGTGTGTGTGTGTGTGTGTGTGTGTGTGTGTGTGTGTGTGTGTGTGTGTGTGGAGGCTCACCCTACAGATGGAGCATTGGAAGGTGAGTGCTTTCATGGCGGCCTTCTTTTGCTGGTTGGCGTTGTGGCCGGTCTTCTTCTGGGCCGCCTGCTTGGCCTTGTTCCTCTCCTGTGACTGCGCCTTCTGGTGTCCTCGAGCCATTCTGCCACTCACCTAGCACCGTTCCTGGCTGGACCTCACCTGCACACAAAAATCAAAGGGTGTTAGTCTGGTGTGGTGTGGTGTGGTGAAGTGAGGTGAGGTGAGGTGAGGTGAGGTGAGGGTGTGGTGTGGTTTGGTTAGGTTGAGGGTGGTGAAAGATATGGAAAGACACACTGTGAGAGAGAGAGAGAGAGAGAGAGAGAGAGAGAGAGAGAGAGAGAGAGAGAGAGAGAGAGAGAGAGAGAGACAGGTTTTGGTCTTTGGTTAGGTTAGGTTCATACTGCCATCATAGACCTCAAATTAGAAGTCATACAATAAACTCCCTATTCAAGAGATTTCACTATTAGGTCCTTCCTAAATAAACCTGTCCACACCTTGTCCCTTAACCTGACCTAACCCTTGTACAGTCTCATAGCACTATAATGCACCAATATCCTAACCTAACCTATTCAAACCCTTGCAAACATCCCCATAGCAATATAATGTATCTGTAACCCCATCTAATCTAACCCTTGTACACTCTTACAGCACTGTAATGCACCACTAACCTAGCCTAACCTTGCCACAATAAACCTAACCTATTCTAACCCTTGCAAACACCTCCATAGCACTGTAATGCACCCCTAACCTAACCTTAAGAAAACAAGCCTAATCTAACCCTTACATACACACACATAGCACTATAACCTGACCTCACCTTAACAAACCTAACCTAATGAAGCCTTTGTACACACCCACATAGCACTGTAATGCCCCTGTAACCCCACCAAACCCACCCTAACCTAGTGAAGCCCTGTAACCCCACCAGACGTACCCTAAGCTACCCCTGCCACACTCACCACTTCCCTAACCTAATCCATATGGCCGTCTCTGCCTCGCTTCCTCCTCCTCCTCTTGTGACCTGTTTCCTCTTTCCCCACCACACATTAAGCCTTTACCTCACTTCCTCTGTCTAAATAAACCATTAAGAACAGTCCCATTAGTTCAGTAAAGGTCAGTTTAGCATACCCTCTCTGTACCCGCTATTCTCTGCCCGTCACATAGCACTATATTGCACCACGCTGACCAATGCCTGTCACTGCGTTGGAGAAATTGCTGTAAAATCTTGGTACATACACGCAAATCTCCTGTTTTCACCACACCAGCAGAGGTAGATAGTCCTCCGGCAGGTGTGTGCGGGGCCAGGTGTGCAGGTGTGGCAATAAGGGTTGGAATAAGGGAAATGTGTGGTCTGCCTACCTCTCAATGCACGTTCTCCTCGATTTGTTTTCCTCTTGAGGCAGCAAACCACACGACCATCCGCGCCACAATGGTTCTCTCCTCTCTATCTCTATCTCTCTTACTTTCTCCTTCATGTTTTTTGCTGTTTCATTGCAAATTATTCTCTCTTTTTTTCATTTTATTTTGATTTTTTGTTGGGTTATTTGTTGTCGCTGCTAGTTTCCTTTCTCATATTTATGATTTATTTTCTTCCTATCTTTTCTTATTTTTCTTTGTAATGGGTTCTTCTCCTCTTTTATTGTTATTATTTCAGGCATGTCTTTTCATCTTTGAAGTGGTGTTGCCACTGTGGCCTGGTGTGGCAGCTGTGGCCCATGGTTAGCTTCCAGCACAGGGGAACCAGCTGGGCCTGTGTTAACCTGCAATAGCGCACCCTTCAGCCGCATTGCCACAGGCCCACCACCTCCTGGCTGCACGCACAGTGCCTGCCATAAGTGTGCCCTCACTGCCCTGGAAGACACACAGTGAAGGTTACTGCCACTGCTGAAGAGCACACTGGGCCAGCGAGGCTGTTTGTCGTGCCAGGCCAGGTCATAGGTGTGCCTGTCGTAGGGGTGGGCGGGAGGCGATTATTAGATTTGAATCCTTAGAATCTAGGATGAAGACTGATTACTACGACTGGGATTCTAGAATCCTCTGACAAATTCTCTCAAAAGTCATGAGTCTAGGTTACGAATGGCTTATGTTAGAGGAAAAAAGTCATTATGGAGAACAACGTTCGAAAATATGTCCGTAAATTAACACGCTATGTATGACAGTATCATGGTACTTTCAAGTATGAACTGAAAGACCAGTGAAATTCTTTGAGTAGCTGAGCCAGCCACATGTGAGGTACCGTCGAATCAAATGGCGAGCGACCTTCGTGAAGATTATCGTGTCTCCAGGCAGTACGCACACATGTGCTCCTCCATTACTATTCCAAGGGCAAGACAGTGGCTCAATGTACCACGCGAGTTTCTAATGCTGTTTTTATGGTTCTACGGACAGATTAGCAAGATCTATGCATTTTAAAGGCACTAGTTGAAGCGAAACGAGTTTTATTTATTTGTCCTAGTGACAGATTAACCTTGATTAATTCTTTCATCTGTATGGATCATGATAGAAAAGTTACTGCATTTCAATGTTGTCTCACAATGCATCCTGTCACGCCATACGACGAATGCTCGGTCAGTCAGTCAGCCTCTAGAAGTGTGAGTAATCGCTGACTATTACACGTCAGCCTACTTCACGTCTCTCTGTCCAGCCAATGGGAGGGCTGCCACAGTGACATCACGAGGGACATCCACCAATGGCAGCGCCTGACTGAGGGCCAGCAGGTGGTGAGAGTGATGACGCAACGTTCCGAAGCAAAATTCAGACAATCTTAACCTCAGTATAGTGCAAAATATAAAAATCTAATGAGAAAACACCAATAAAAAAACATAAATCTTAACCATATTCTATAAAATTTTATTTTAAGACAGAAGAATAGATAGAGAAAATAACTTAGCAAAGAATTTTGGAGTTTAACAAAGTAAGACAGTCTATCGGGAATGTTTACGTTGAGTGTGGCAAGTTGTAGCAGCAGGAGTGACTGTGTGTAGCTCACAGGCGACTCTGTAATGACTCACGGGATGCAGGATGAGTCAATGGCGACTATACACCATCAGACTATTGGTGGCAGTGCTGCTGGTGCTGTGTGTGCTGCTGCTGGCACTGGTGGAGGCGCAGAGGAGTGAGGAGGAGGAGTGGTTCCATGGCGAGGACTTGAGAGTGCCCCAGTATTGTGACAGTCCAGGAAACGTGATAGACTCGCCCATAGACGTATACGAGGGGCATGTCTTGAGGCGCCTGCATGAGTACGTGGACGAGGAGGTGTTGTCAGTAGACGTGGAGGAGGAGGAGCAGGAGGAGAACGTGTATGAGGAGCTGTACCATGGCCGCGGATTCTCTCTCCCTCACTGCCCCGACACACCAGCTGAGGAGGCGGCTGAGAGGTAGGACAGGGTACTTTACACGACTGTTTCATTATTTTTACTATTTTATCACCTTTTCCTTCACTGTAAATCTGTTGTCAGTACTTCTAGGCAAAGAGTTGTCCCTCCCTGCACATTTTTAGGCTATTAAATTTCATAACGTTCGATAATTTGCATTTTGAACATGTTAGAGAGAGCGAAGAGTTGTGAGTGGTGGAAGAAAGGCATAGCTATGGTAGGAATAATACTTCAGAATTGCAAAATGTAGCTACAGTTTCATATTTTCATCACCCAGGCTTCTTTTCACATTAGTATTTTCCCAATAGAACTTGTGACTTAAAGGAGATTGAGTCACACATATGGCCTGGACATTTGCAGGCCGGCTGTGGTGGTGAGCACGCTGGATGGCCGCATCACTGCCCTTGACATGGCCAGCGGTGCAGTGCTGTGGTCACACCAGACCGGCGACGGCAGCACCACACAGCCCCTTCTGTCATCATCTATGTCAAAGGTAACGGTGCTGACTGGCTGAATGAATGAATGAGTGATTGGCTGTCTGAATGGTTGGTTGGCTGACTTACTGACTGGTTGTTTGGCTGGCTGATTAACTGACTGATTGATGGCTAACTGATGGGTCGGCTGGCTGGCTGACTGACTGACTAACTGAATGACTGACTGACTAACTACCTGAATAAACAAATAACTTACTGACAAATTTCCTTATTAATTAACTACCTTATTTAAACTTCTTATACCTCAATCAATACATCCCTTTGACCAGTGCATCCATCACCATATCACACTGTATCTTATCTACCCATTTACACCATTCTTACAATTAACCACCATCTATCTATCCCTATCCATCTCACCCCCATAGCTGGAGGTCACATCGCGCGGGGAATGGGTGCGACTCATACCCTCACTGGATGGGGGTATATTTCGCTTCGACGGGGAGGGAGTGGAGCCCCTGCCAGTCACTGCTGATACCCTCCTGCAGTCCTCCTTCAAGTTCAACCCTGACACAATCTTCACAGGTGTGTTAGAGGAGTGTCTTCAGCATGGCAGTGTAGGAATATGAAGAAAGGGAAGTTTTTAAGCATTGATTGAGAGAAGGTGGTGTTTTAGTGCAGGAATGGAAGGAAAGGGAGGTGAGGTGTTTAGTTGAAGGGAAAGGTAATGAAATGTTTAGGAAATATATATAGAAGTGTAGGAATAGGAGAACAGCAGTAAAGATGTTGATGAGAAAAGGTGTTAGTTTGGTGTAGAGATGTAAGGAAAGGAAGGTGGAATGGGGATAGAGGTCTGTGATATATGGGAAAGGAAGTGAAATGTTTAGAAAAATACATATGAATGGTAGAAAAGGGAAGTGTTTAAAAGTTATTAAGGAAAAAGTGTTATTTTAGTAGAAATACAAGAAAAGTAAGGTAAAATAGTGATGGTGGCCTTTGATATGTGGGATAGGAGGTGAAATGTTTAGAAAAATATATGATTGTGGGAATGGGAGAAATGGAAAGTGTCTTAAGAAATTATAGAGGAAAAGGTGATTTTGGGAATAGAAATGTAAGAAAAGGAAGGTGAAATGGTGATAAAGATCTGTAATATATAGGAAAGGAAACAAAATGTAAAAAAAATATATGACCAGGAGTGAAAGAAAGGGGAAGTGTTTAAGAAGTTATTAAGAAAAAAGGTGTTTTGGGAATATAAATGCAAGGAAAGGGAGGTGAAATATAAGGAAAGGGTGAAATGTAAGGAAAGGAAGGTGAAATGGTGATACAGAGGCCATAGGAAATGAAATGACATGTTAGAAAATATACAAATAGTTTCAGAAGAGTTTAGAAAAATAACTAGCGGCAATAAAGATACTACGAGTTATTTGTCATAGGAAAATAGAGTAAAAAGAAGTGAAGTATTTAAAAGGTCTCTGAATAAATATTGAAGTGTCTTGGAAGTGAATGAAGGAAGAGAAGTAAAGTTGTTAGAAAAGTTTAACAGGAAAGGAAAAATGTCTTATTTCTCATGGTTATCTTGTTAAAAGTGTTCTCTGCGATAAACACACAGACAGACATCAAGAGTGGTGATTAGATTAGATTGGTGAGTGTTAGTCTTGTCAACAATGTACCGCTCTGTCACTCAGGAATACTCTCTCTCTCTCTCTATCTCAGGAAGACGCAGATTAATGCTCATAAAAGAGAGTTTATTCTCTCTCTCTCTCTCTCTCTGCTATTTATGTGAGTGAAAGAGATGAGAAAACAATAATAGTAATAATAATAATAATAATAATAATAATAATAATCAATGCCGATAATATGGTAGCAATAATGATTCTCTCTCTCTCTCTCTCTCTCTCTCTCTCTCTCTCTCTCTCTCTCTCTCTCTCATAACTCAAATCTTCACATACAAGGTTATAATATTTACTTTCGATTTATTTATTTATATATAGAAACCTTACACTCTATATCTTTCTGCCTGTGTGTGTGTGTGTGTGTGTGTGTGTGTGTGTTGTGTGTGCAGGAGCCAAGGTGACGGAGGTATGGGGTCTGGCGCTTGAGTCGGGTCGGGTCACCTACGTGTGTCTGGCGTCAGGATGCAAGCGGCAGAACACAGCCAGCCCCACCCCCCCGAGGCTGCTGGTGGTGCGTCGAGTCACCCAGACTGTCCGTGCTGTTGACCCTAAATCTGGAGACGAGAGGTGTGTTTGTGTGTGCGTTTGTTGGTTTTTGTTTTGTATATTTTGTCTTTCTCATTTCTTTTATTTATGTTTTTAAAATTTTCTTTAAATTAATTTAATTTTATTTTTTTTATTTGCTGTACCTTTTTTGTGTTTTGGTGTTTGTTTGTCTCTACAATTTTTTTTTTAACCCTCTCAGTACCATGACGCATTTCCATATTCATTCTGCTTACTATTTGGTGATTTTATACAGCTTCAGAAAATCCTTCGGGGGAGTAAAATAGTGATGACATAGGCCATAAATCTTCTCACATCTCCATAGAACCTAATGTCAATGAAATGGTCTAATTGTACACAAATGTCAAGGTAAGAATGTGTCCCAGTACTGAAGGGGTTAATATTTTCTAATTTTAGTGTTCTTTTCTTTGTGTGTTTGTTTGTGTTTTTTTGGGGAGTATGCTTGTCTCTACATCTTTTTCTTCATGTTTTTTCTTCACTTGGTGTATTTTTCTTGTCTGTGTCACCTCTTTTTCGGTGTTTTTCTCTATAGATTGATGTTTGAGGACCATTACTTAGAAACACATTAAAATGAAGGATACACACAATATAAATACAACCATAGAAACATACGAGTAGAGAGCTCAATGGAACTTCCTGTGTGCTTCTGTATTTCCACCTTCCTGTGACCTAATCTCATTGAAGAGGGAGGAAGTTTCAAGACATCCCATACTTTTGGCTAACTCTCGTGGACCTGCTCGGGGACTGACATCTAAGTGGGCCTTTTTGTTTAACCGTTTATGTAGCACTTGGTCAGATTTACCCCTCTCGGATATAAAAGGAAGAAAAATAAGACATACAACCATAGAAACACATTGAAATCAAGGCTAAATGTAACCATACAGTCATGCAGCCATACATATTCATCCTTTCACTGCGATGGAAAACAAAGAGGTGGTTTGAGAAGGAAAAGAGGAAAAGGAGAGAGGTGATTTGGGAGTAGGAGGAGACTGGATATAAACACCAACAGAAGCAATACATGACATCTTTTTAAACATCAACAGGTAGGAATGGGACGAAATAGCATAGATTTGGCAATTTCTGCACCATTTAGTCACTTCAGTATTGGGGTGCATTTTTACCTTGAGATTTGTGTACAATTAGAACATTTTATTGACATTAAGAGTAGTTTATGGAGGTCAGAAAATTAATGGCCAAAGTCTTCACTATTTTAATCCCCCATATGAGTATCTGAAGCTGTATGAAATCACCAAATAGTAAGCAGAATGATTATGGAAATGCATCATGGTACTGAAGGGGTTAAAGATTGGAGGTCAGAAGATTAATGGCAACAGTCTTCACTATTTTAATCCCCCATATGAGTTTCTGAAGCTGTATGAAATCACCATATAGTAAGCAGAATGAACATCGAAACGTGTCATGGTACTGAAGGGCGTAAGTGAATAAATAAAACAAAAAAGAACCAACAAATATATATAAATCCTTCTAAAATATACAGGAAAGTGATAGACCAAATTGAAACAGTGTGTGATTGGAGGTGGCTGTGGAACAAGTAAAGATGTATAAGAGTGAGTAGTTCTAAAGGAAAGGTGTACCAAATATGCAAAGTTTTAATCCGTTCTTCTTCCTCAGGTGGAATTTTAGCGTGGGCCAGCATGAATTGAACCTGGGTGGAGGGGGAGGCTGTGGGTCAGGGGCGGCCATGGGTGGAGATGGCCCCTCCCCACCCCTGCCTGCCCTGCGCTTTGTGGTTCCTGAGGGCGTCATCATGGGCATGCATCAGGATGGCTCTCTTCTCTGGCAGCAGAAGGTGAGGTGGTGGTGGTGATGGTGGTGGTGAGAGGAAGAAGTTTGATTTAGTGCTTTATTTTATTTTTTATTGATTTATTTTTTTTACTGTTACTGCTACTGCAACTACTACTACTGCTACTACTACTTCTACTTGTGCTACTACCACCACCACTACTAAAAAAAATAATAATAATAATAAATGAAAAAAAAAAAATAAATAAAAAAGTGAGACTCTTTCAAATCTTATAAAACCTACACAGACATCGCTGACCACTAAGCCAACTCTAACACAAGCCTCTTCACAGCTAACATCACCAGTGGTCAGTGCGTGGCGGGTCCTGCAAGGGAAACTGGAGGAGGTGGACCTGTTCAGTACTTCATCCATCCCAGCGCTCTCACCTGACAAGAACACACCAGGCTCAGGAACAGTCAGGGAACCGGTGAGTGAAGGAATGGAGGAAACATTGCTCCCAGAAATGAACCTTCACCCCAGCCATATCTTATTTACCAGGGAAAAAAACAAAAACTTGATAAACTGAGAGGAGCTGAACGGGAAGAAACATTTGCAAGAGGAGGGGGAAGTGAATGATTTAGGAGGAGGAGAGAGGTGATCTGTGAGAAAGAAGAGGAAGAGAAAAGAGGTGGTTTGAGAAGAGGAAAAGAGTAGGAGGAGGATGGTTTAGAAAGAAGAAGAGGAAGAGAAAAGAGGTAGTTTGAGGAGGAAAAGAGGAGGAAGAGGCGAGAGGTAGGTAGTCCGTGAGAAAGAAGAGGAGGAGAAAGATGGTTTAGGAGGATGAAGAGGAAAAAAAAAGAGGTGGTTTGAGAGGAGGAAAAGAGAAGGAGGAGCGTGAGGAGAAGAGAGGTGATTTGGGAGTAGGAGGAAGAGACTGGAGATAAATGGCCATACACAGAAACACTTTGCTCTCTCACCACGACTGTTTTCAAGGCCACAGAGATGATTAGCGAGGTTTTAATAGTGTTTCTCCAGTTAATAATGTAGAAATCTTATCACTCTGCCTCTAGAACAATAAAAACACCTTAAAAAATCTGTGTAAACTTAAATAAAGCCTTTGGAAATAAAAGAGGTGAAACACAGAAGGGTTTGAGAAATGAACCAAAGAATGAGAAGGTGAAAGAAAGGAGGGAAGAAGTGATGAGAGAGAGAGAGAGAGAGAGAGAGTTTGGTGATGCTGGAACTAGTGATTAAATGATTGCCTTGGTCTGTGTTGCATGTGTCGGGGTGTTGGGGGAAGGTTGGTGTATATGGGTGTATTCTCTGTATGTATGTGTGTCAGTGTTGCATTGTGTTGTAAAGATAGGGATTTGAAAAGCGCAAAAAAAGCATCTAGCCTTGTGTGTGTTGTGTGTATGTCTAAGTGGTGTGTTGTGTTGCCAGCCTTGTGTGTGTGTTGCAGAGTGGTGTGTTGTGTTGTGTGTGTGTGTGAGTGGTGTGTTTTGTTGTCAGCTGTGTGTGTGTGTCTGAGAGTGCTGTGTTCTGTTGTCAGCTCTGTGTGTGTCTAAGTGCTGTGTTGTGTGTGTTTATGAGAGTGCTGTGTTGCGTGTTGCCAGCCCTGTGTGTGTGTCTGAGAGCTTAGTTGTGTTGCAGGGTGGTGTGGGAGAAAAACTAATAACTCCATGTGTGTTTCAGAGCATATATTGTGTGTGTTGCTGCCATGTGTGTGCGTCTGAGAGCATTATTGTGTTGCAAGCCTGTGTGTGTGTGTGTGTGTGTCTGAGAACTGTTGTGTTGCAGGGTGGTGGAAGGAGAAAAGCTAATAACCCCATGTATATTTCAGAGTATTTGTTGTGTGTTGCTGCCCAGAGTGTGTGTTTAAGAGAGTGTATTGTGTGTTGCCAGCCCCATGTGTGTCTGAGAAGTATTCTGTGTTGCAGGGTGGTGTGGGAGAGAAGTTTATAACCTCCATGTGTGTTTCAGAGTGTATGTTGTGTGTTGCTGCCCTGAGTGTGTGTTGTGTGTTGCCAGTTCCATGTGTGTCTGAAGGCTGTGTTGTGTTGCAGGGTGGGGTGGTGGTGGTGGTGGTGGTGGTGGTGGTGGCAGTGGTGAGAAGCAGCCAGCACTGTATGTAGGGGTGCACCAACAGCAGCTGTACATACAACAGAGCGCCGGCATGCACCACCAGCTCAACTCTGCCGCTCGACTCTTCACCGCTGACTCTACTGAAGGTGGGACACTAATAAATAAATAAATAAATAAATGAAATTATTAGTTTTTTTTTTTTTTTAATGCAGGAGGGAAACCAGCCAAGGACAACAAAATATTTAAAGAAAAAGGCCCACTTGAATTGCTGGTTCCCTTAAAGAGTAGTAAGAAATTAGCCAAAATCAAGGAACTAGTGTCTTGGAACTAACTGAATAAATGAATAAAGGAATAATTGTTTTGAAAATAACTTAATAAATAAATAAAGACAGATAAATAAACTGAATTAATAGATAGGTAAATGAAAATAGATGAACACACCTGAGTGAACAAAATAGATAGGGAAATAAAGAAAAGATGGATGCAATTGAATAAATAGATAGAAATAGGTAGATGAATAAAGATAGATGAAAATAAATGAATAGATAAATGAAAATAGATAAATAGACAAAAAGAGATGAACACAAGTCAAGAAATCAATAAAAACAAATGAACATGAGTGAAAATAGGACAGAAATAAATAAATAAGAGATGAATAAAGATAAATGAACAAAATAAATAGATAAAATTAAAACAACAACCATAGATAAGAGTTTACACCTCCCCACACACCCTCCCTTTCACCTCCTCACCCCCTCACCTCCCCACAGACTCTCTAGTGACCAAGTACCCCCGAGTGCAGTGGCGGCCGTACCTTGCCTCTGCACCCTCACGCACACCCATTGTCAACCACCACCACCACAACCAGCACCCTCTCCTCCTGAGCTTCGAGGCGGACGAGGAGCCAAACACCGCCATCGCTCTCACACACCATATCGACTATCCGTTTGGTGAGCTGTGTGTGTGTGTGTGTGTTTTCTTATTTTCTTTTTTTCTTTCTTTCTTTTTTTTTTCCTTAGTATTGTGAGGTCCAGTTTCTTTCTATGTGTTTGTGCATGTGTGTGTGTGTGTGTGTTTGCTTATTAATATTAGCTGGGTTTTTTTTTTTTTTTTTTTTTTTTTTTTACTGTTCTGTGTTTGTTTTATTTTGTAACTGTTTGTTTTATATATATATATATATATATATATATATATATATATATATATATATATATATATATATATATGTGTGTGTGTGTATGTATGTGTGTGTGTGTGTTTGTTTGTCGTCTGTGTCTTTTATTTATCTTGTAGCAATTCATTCATGTTTTGGTGTAGAGGAATGCTTGAATATGCATGTCTGTGTGTGTGTGTGTGTGTGTGTGTTTTATTTGTCCATGCACTGTGAAATAACACTTCCATTGTCATTGTTTAGCGGGTCAATGCATGCAACTGGCTTTTCTTCTCCTGCACACCACTCTCGGTCTGGGGCCCCGAGGTAACGTGTGTGTGTCTGTGTGTGTGAGACCTTTAGAAGTGTTTGTCTATAAGTATATTTGTAGGAGTAAGTATTGTGTGTGTGTGTGTGTGTGTGTGTGTGTGTGTGTGAGACCTGTAGAAGTGTTTGTCTATAACTATATAGTAGTAAGTATTGTGTGTGTGTGTGTGTGAGAGGAGTGTTTGTCTATAACTATATTAGTAGGAGTAAGTATTGTGTGTGTGTGTGTGTGTGTGTGAATGTGGTGGCTATATGTATGCATGTTGTTTTTGGTGTTGCTTGTTTGTTGCTGTTGTTGTTGTTGTTGTTGTTGTTGTTCTGTCAAATATTTCATCCATATATCAATCCATGTATGTATTTATCTATCTATCTTTTCATCCCAACCTAACTTAACCCAAACCCAACCCCATCCCCAACCCTAAAACCAACCTAACCTAACGTTAACTTAACCCAATCATCCCAAACAAAACAAAACAAACCCAACCCCACAAAAATGACCTAACTTAACCTTACCTGAACAAAATCTTAACCTAACCCAATCAAAACCTCTCGCCAACCCAGTCCAAACACAATGAACCCTAACCTAACCTTAGCCTAACACAACCCAACCAACCCAACCTGACCTAACTTTAAACCTAACCAAACTCAACCCAAACCAATCCAACCTAACTGGACCTAACCTAACGAAATTTAACCTGGCCAAACCCAACCCAACCCAACCAAAACAAACCTGACCTAACCCAACCCAACCCAATGCAATCCAAACCCACCGTAACATAACCCATTTCTCCCCAGACAATGGGTACTACCTCTACGCAGATGACACCAGCAGCCAGCTTAACCTGAGTCGCCCCTGGAACCGCCCCAGCACAGAGGAGGAGGAGGAAGAGACAATAATGGATGAAGTGACCTCACAGATCATGCATATTTGCTTCCATATTGGGTGAGACACTAAAAGGAAGAGGAAGAACAGGAGGAGGAGGAGGAGAGAAGTGGTTTGTGAGAAAAAAAGAGGAAGAAAATGTGGGAAGAAGAGGAAGGGGAAGTGAATGATTTAGGAGGAAGAAGAGGAGGAGAGAAGTAGCTAATGAGGAAGAAGATGAGGGTAATTTGGGAAGAAGAGGTGAATGATTTAGGAGGAAGAAGAGGAAGAGGAGAGAGGGAAGCAATTTGAAGAGAGGAAAAGAAGAGGAGGAGAAGGAGGACGGGGGGAGAGAGGGAGATGGCTTGAGGGTAGGAAGAAGAGAAGGAGGAGGAGAGAGGCAGCATTGGGGGAGGAAGAAGAGAAAATGGATGTTTTGGGAGAAAGAAGAAGAGGAGGAGAAAATTAATGGTTCAGGAGGAGGAGGAGGAGGAGGAAGAGGCAGATAGTTTAAGAGGAAGGAGAAGAGGAGGTGTGTTTATATGTATTGTACATTAGTTTTGATTTTATTAATTTTTGCATTTGGTTTTCTTAACATCATTTTTTGTCTTTTTCACACATGTAACTCACGAAGGATTTGTTTGTTTATTTATTTGATTTATTTATTGTTTATTGGTTATTGCAAACACCATTTTTTTTGTCCAACACTAATACCTTAGAAACCACCACCACCACCACCACCTAACAAATATACACCTTTATCTCCACACACACTACCACAAAACACCACACCACCACAGACACCACAAACACCAGTACACATCTTTGCCTACACCAGACCACACCACAGAAACACCAATGATGACAAAAAACAAACATAATAATAACACCTTCTCTGAAATACAAGAGATTATGATGCATTAGAAAGGAAAAGCTGAAATATAACTCCACAACACCATCCTGTAATGCACACACACACAAACACACACAGTACATCACCACCACCACCACCATCACCACAACATTGAAATACAAAAGGTTACAGTGCATTGAGAAGGAAAGATTTTAAAACAACACAACAACAATACTTCCTGTAACTTACACACACACACACACACACACACACACACACACACACACACACACACACACACACACACACACACACACACACACACACACACACACACACACACACACACACACAGACACACACACACACACACAACAACAACAACACACACACACACACACACACACACAGATGACACACAACCACCACCATCACCACCAATAACATACACAAGCACACAGACGACACACAACCACCACCACCACCAACACCTCACCTTCTCCTTCCTCAGGCCAGACACATGGTTCAAGCTGGGAGTGGCGGTGGGCTGCTACGCTCTGCTTCACTACCTCCTCCTTCGCTACATGGTTGCCTACATGCGGCGCCAGCTCACCCGCCAGGCACTGCTCCTTGTCACTCATATGTTCAACTTGGTGCTGCAGAATAATCCACAGGTGGGTGTTGAAAGGGTCAGGGTGATGGCTCTCTTAGTTGTAGTTCCAAGTGTGTGTGTGTGTGTGTGTGTGTGTGTGTGTGTGTGTGTGTGTGTGTTGGTTTCTTGGTTTATTTACATTCTCAACACTCTACAGATCTTGGCACTTATGCAAAGAATGGGCATACAGTTCCAAGCCCTGCCACCGCCACCACCACCACCACCACCATCGCCACGAGCACAGGAGAATGAGGAGGAGGGGAAGAAGGCCCTGCTGCCCCCTAACACCTCACACCCCCAGGAGACTGCCCCCACTGTAGAGAGAAATGATTCTTCCACTGAGTACACCTCCAGGTTGGTCTGTTAGGTTAGTGAGTTAATTTATCGGTTAGGTTAGGTTACACTAGGTTTGTGAGTTTGTCTATGGGTTACTTTGTGTTGTAGGTGAGTAAAGAAAAAAAAAAGAAAAAAGTTTAAACCATACTACATTGGCCTGTTTAGAAATGCTTAGCTATCTCACCACAACTGTTTTCCAAGGTCACAGAGATGATAAGCCAGATTCTCAAGACTGTTTCTCTTGTTCATAATATAGAGACCTTGTTAATCTGCCACTAGAACTATGAAAACATCCTTAAAAACCTGTCAGTTGAATTAGAGCCTTATATTGATATAGAAACCCCATTAATCTGCCACTAGAACAATAAAACGTCCTTAGATACGATGACACTTCAACCAGAGCCTTTTTAAAAACAGGTAGTAAGGTTGTCAAGTGTATTTCTCCTGTAAAAAATGCAGAAACTTCATTAATCTATCACTAGAACCATAAAAGCACCCTTAACTCCTTCAGTACTGTAACACATTTATACCTGAGTTTTGGGTATGATTAAACAATTTTATTTACATTAGGAAGGGTCTATGGAGGTCAAAAGATTAATGGCCAGAGTCTTCACTATTCTAAATCCCACATCATTTTCTGAAGCTGTATAAAATCACCAAAATAATAACCAGAATAAAAATGAAAATGCGTCCTGGTACTGAAGAGGTTAAAAGAACTTGTGACACTTCAACCAGACCCTTTTAAAACTAGTAGTATTAAGAGAAGATAGTCAGATAGTTCAGATGATAGTCCACCGATTAACCCACCACCACCACTACTACCACCACCATGTCTTCCTTCTGCAGGTACTTGACAGACTTTGAGTTGGTGCAGCGTTTAGGGCGGGGCGGGTTTGGCGTGGTGTGTCAAGTGAGGAACAAGCTGGATGAAAATGAATATGCTGTGAAGAGGATTAATCTGCCAACTAAGTGAGTGTGTGTTTGTGTGTGTGTGTTGTTGTGGTATCTGTTCATCTATCTGTTTATCTATCAATCTTTGTCTTTCTATCTTCTAGTTATTTTATTCGTGTTTTCCTTTTCTCATCTCTCTCTCTTTCTCTTTTCCCTTGTTATTTGTCTATTTATCCATCTGTCTATCTATTTATTTGTCTGTCTAGCAATCTCTCTCTTCATCTTTCTATATACCTATTTTATTTGCTTTTCCCTTTCTACTTTTTTCTGTTCCATTATTATTGATCTATTTATGCATTTATCTATCTATCAATCTATCTATTTAGTATTTATCAATCTCCTTCTTTCTATCTATTTTATTCATGTTTTTCTTTTCTCCTCTTTCCAATCCCTTCTCATTCCTTTCCATCAATACACCACATTTATTTTGCATCATCTTCTTCCTCCTTCTTTGTTCTATCTCCTATATATAAACCTACATTTGGATAATATGTGCATTCGTTTGTACATACACCACCTCCTTTTTCTTTCTTTCTTTCTTTTTTTTTTTTTTTTTTTTTTTGCAAGAGGGGAACTGACCAAGGACAAAAGAAATAGATAAATAAGTAATTAAATAGATAAAATGAATGACCCACTTGATAGCCAGTTCCTTTAAAGATAATAAGAGTTTGCCTATATTGCCACCACCACACTAACACCGCTCCACCACCTTCACCACCACAGCAAGTCATCGGCCGAGAGGGTGAAGAGAGAGGTGAGGGCGCTGGCCAAGCTGAACCACACTAATATTGTCCGGTACTACAACAGCTGGTTGGAGACACCCCCCACAGGATGGCAGGACCCCCAGGACACCATGCATAGCGAGTGAGTGTCTGTGTGTGTGTGTGTGTGTGTGTGTGTGTGTGTGTGTGTGTGTGTGTGTGTGTGTGTGTGTGTGTGTGTATTTGCCTAGTTGTATTTACTTAGTTGTGGTTTATGGGAGGGGAGTAAATTCATGGTGTCCCGTCTCTATATCTTTTATCAAATGTCTCCTTAAAAGTATGCACAGTTCCTGCCATTACAACCTCCTCATCAAGTTTATGTGTGTGTGTGTGTGTGTGTGTGTGTGTGTGTGTGTGTGTGTGTGTGTGTGTGTGTGTGTGTGTGTGTGTGTGTGTGTGTGTGTGTATTTACCTAGCACTCGACCCATTCTGTCCTGTCTCCCAATCTGTTTTTATCCAAGTTTTCCTTAACCTTTTCAGAACTGGGATGCATTTCTGCCTTGAGTTTTGGTATGATTATGATTTTATTGGCATTACAAAGGGTCTATGGAGGTCAGAAGATGAATGGCCACAGTCTCCACTATTTGAATCCCCACATAAGTTTCTGAAGCTGTATAAAATCACTAAATAGTAAGCAGAATGAATATGGAAGCACATCATGGTACTGAAGAGCTTAAATTCATGTATTGTCTTGGCACACACTGTTTTATCATTAAGTTTGTTCCTCACTGGTATACTTTTATGAGGAAAGTTATATTTCTTAATGTCTTTTCTGCAATCACTCATTTTTCAGTTTTCTTCCATGTTCTCTAGTACTCCTCATGTCAAGTTTCACAAGATCATCTGTGTTCAGCTTTTCTATCCCTTCCAGTATCCTATATTGTGCTGTCAGATTGCCTCTTTCCTTCATTTCCTCCAGTGTAGTGATTCCCAAACTCTTCAATCTCTATAACTATATTCTTTTAGGTTTGTTTGTGTGTGTGTGTGTGTGTGTGTGTGTGTGTGTGTATTTACCTAGTTGTAGTTTTACAGGGCCTGGTCTTTATGCTCGTGTAGTCCCGTCTCCATATCTACACTTATCCAATTTTTCTTTAAAAGTATGCACACTTGTTGCTGACACCACTTCCTCACTCAAACTGTTCCAAGTCTCAACACATCTTTGTGGGAAACTATATTTTTTAACATCTCTCAGACATCTTCCCTTCCTCAGTTTCTTACTATGCGATCTTGTGCTTCTAATGTCATATTCTTCTCTCAGGATTAGTTTCTCATTATCCACTTGATCCATTTCTTTAATCAGAGTGTGTGTGTGTGTTTGTGTGTGTGTTTTAGGGTTGTTTTTTGAGGGATTAGTTTGTTATTTAATGGTGCTGTGGTGTTTCTATGTTGTTTGTTTCTCTCTGCCTCTCTTTGTCATGGAAACTGGAGGAAAAATCACAAACTTTCTCTCCATGTTTCCTCTATTTTCTTTCTATCTCTATGCTGCTTTTTCCTCTCCTCCTTCCTTCCTATATTTAAGAAAAGAGAGAGAGAGAGAGAGAGAGAGAGAGAGAGAGAAAGGGGAGGGGATTGAAAGGAAAGCATGAAAATAAGAATGTGGTATCTTTCCATATCCTAACTTAACCATACTTAACCTAACCTAACCTAACCTAACCACCCCATACCTTAACACCTCTTCTCCCACACACAGGGACGTGGCCTCTATGTCGTCCATGTTCTCGCCAGGCACAGAGGAATCACACAGCGAGGTGCAGGTGGCGATGGCAGACAAACCACCAGGGGACTCTAGCAGCCTGTCTGGTGTCCTAGGGGGGCTGGCTGTCACTGGTGGGCTGGGGGAACTGGGGCAGCTGGCTAACACATGGGGCAGTGATGGGATGAGTGGGTACGAGGAGGAGGATGAGGACAGTGGCAAGGATTCAACACAATCAAGTGGAGAGAGCCAGAGTAATGTGTGGGGTGGTGACAAGGATGACAGTTCCTTCGATGTCGTCTTTGAGCATTCCCAGGGGTCTGTTGGCGTCAGGAAGGAGTGCACGGGTGACTCAAATGGTGACATGAATAACTTGACTGGTGAGGTGAGTGGTGATTCCGACACTTCACAAACCGAACAGAGACACAGCCGTGAGTCGTGGGAGAAACTAGGAGACTGTCACCACCATCTCTCTGTAAGCTCCTCCATTGTGTTTGAAGACCCAGACAGCAAGGAGATGCAAGGAGAACAGGACAATAAGATAGGAAACACAGCAGAGGGACCCAAGAAGAGGCAACGAGTGCGAAGCCAACCAGCAGACACCCACAGGAAAGGAGAGAGACCACGTACGTTAAGTCTCGGCAACACAACAGCAGACAAACTCAAAAATGGGGAGGAGAAAGCAATAATCAAGCCACAGTCTATCCCTCGCACCTTCCTGTATATCCAGATGGAGCTGTGCCAGAAGGAAAGCCTGCGGGATTGGCTGATGCAGAACTCAAAGAGGGACATTAAGGTGGTGGTGGACATGTTCAATGATATCACCAATGCTGTGGAGTATGTTCATGATAACCACCTCATGCATCGCGATCTCAAGGTAAGTCGGTGTTGGTGTTGCTGGTACTGTTGGTGTTGAGGTCTTTTTTTTTTTTTTTTTTTTTTTTGTTCTTGATTGTGTTGAGTGTTTTTTTTGGGGGGTTGGTCATTTGATTTTGTTTTAGTTTTTCATTGTTTTTATTTTTCTTGTTTTTTCTTCTTTTGTTGTGAGTGGCATAGTTTTTTTATTTTTTGTTTTGTTTTGATTTTATTTGTTTCTTTTTTGTGGGTTGATATGGGAGTTTTGTTCTCTCTCTCTTTGCCGTCCAAATTATCTCTATCTCTGTCTCAACCCCCATTCATGAATTATCTTTCTCTCTCTCTCTCTTTATCTCTGTACCTCAATTAATTCTTCTCTCCGTCTCCCTCTCTCTCTGCCATAGCCATCCAACATTTTCTTTTCGCTGGAGGGGAAGGTGAAGGTTGGTGACTTTGGCTTGGTCACCACCATTGCCGAGGAAGAGGAGCAGCAGGCCGCCTACACACCCGCCACACACCTGCAGAGGTTCCCCGCCGAACGCACGCATACTCATCGTGTCGGCACTCGCCTCTACATGAGTCCTGAGCAGGTGTGTGGTGCTGCCCTTACCTAACCTAACCTAACTTAACCTAACTAAACTAAAGTAAAACTAAAACAAGCAAATATGAGTCTTGAGCAGGTGTGTGGTGCTATCCTTACCTAACCTAACCTAACTGAGACTAAAACAAGCTAACATGTACATAAATGAACCAAATGTAACTTAATCTAATCAAAATCTAAATTAATCTAAGCTGAACGAATCTAATTCAACAAAATCTAGCTCTAGCCTGAATTCAACTATTTTGAACCTAAACTGAACTAAATTGAGACAAAATTTATGTGACTCAAGAAAACCAATAATAATAAAATTTAACCTAACCTAACCTAAGAAAGACTAAATTAAACTTGTTTAACTTAACCTAACTTTACACACACACACAAGCCAGAGGACCGGGGTTCGATTCCCCGGCCGTGTGGAGATATTTGGGTGTGTCTCCTTTGACGTGTAGCCCCTGTTCACCTAGCAGTGAGTAGGTACGGGATGTAAATCGAGGAGTTGTGACCTTGTTGTCCCGGTGTGTGGTGTGTGCCTGGTCTCAGGCCTATCCCAAGATTAGAAATAATGAGCTCTGAACTCGTTCCGTAGGGTAACGTCTCGCTGTCTCGTCAGAGACTGCAGCAGATCAAACAGTGAAACACACACACACACACACACACACACACACACACACACACACACACACACACACACACACACACACACACACACACACAACAAACCAAACCACACCTAACCTAACCTCACCTCATGCTGCCCTGTAGGTGAGTGGGCAGGTGTACGACTACAAGGTGGACATCTACTCGCTGGGGCTGGTGTTCTTTGAGATGTTGGTGCCCTTCGGGACGGGCATGGAGCGCCTGGCTGTCATGACACGACTCAGGGAGGAGCTGCTCTTCCCGCCAAAGTTTGAGGACGACTTTCCTGATGAGGTGAGAAAGATGGGAAGGGTTTGTTGGTGTTCAAGACATTTCTCTCTCTCTCTCTCTCTGGTAAAGCTGGGAGTGATTTGCAAGGTGTTCAATTTATTTATTTTCCTCTATATGTATTTTTCAGAATGCCATTATTGTTCTGATTTTCTTTGGGGAGTTCGAGACATTTTCTGGCTTTTTTTTCCTCTTTACGTTTATGGGAATGGCAATTTTTGTTCTACATTTCTATTTGTGTTTCTTTCTATTTTTTACTTTTCTTTAGAACTGCAATTTTATTCTGCATTTTTTTCAGGCAGTTTAAAGTTTTGTTTGTGTTTTTCTTTTTATTTTGTATGACTTCATTTTTATTGGTTGTCTTTACTCTTTACTTTTTGAGACCAGCAATTTTAACCTGGCTTGTCTGTGTCTTGATGTGAGAGTGGTAGTTTTAACTTGGCTTTTCTGTGTCTTGATGTGAGAGTGGCAATTTTAACCTGGCTTTTCTGTCTTGATGTGAGAGAGTGGCAATTTTAACCTGGCTTTTCTATGCCTTGACATATGAGAGCAGAAACCAAATATTATTGTTAGTTACGGCAAATTTTAGCAACTTTCTAAAGCTTAACACATGCCCCACCCTGTTATATCGACCTTCTGAACACATAACACACATCAAAACTAATATATATTGTTACTTGTGGCAAACTATACCAGATTTTTTGAGGGACCAGCATATGTCACAATTAAACCTTATTTTTACACTAATTTTATCAACTTTCTCTAAAACGTCCTGCTCTGCCCCATTCCACAGAGCTCCCTCCTCAAGCTGATGCTGTCTCGGGACCCAGCGTGCCGCCCCACCACCCGCGGCCTGAGAGCTCGCCTTCCACTGCGTCCCCTGCAAGGCCGTGGCGTGGAGGACATCTTGCCTGAGGACCACTTCCGTCTGTCCCGCCAACGCTCCCATTTCACCACCTCCTCCTCCTCCACTGCCTCACTCTCCACCTCCTCCACCACCTCCTGAGTTGTGTGCTGTGGATGTAGTTATCATCTTTTACATTTTTTTATCCTTCATTTTACTTCCTCATCCTCCTGATTGAACATTCCTTCTGTGTATGTATGAGTGTGTGTGTGATTATTAGTATTATGAGTGTGAGTAATGTTAAGGTGGAGAGGGAATGTAATGTAGAGTAATGAGTGATGCTATTCAAGATACAGCTGTGATATTTTGGGGTTCCAGGCATACACATGTACACACACACACACACACACTTAGGTTAATATAACTAGGTAAACAAAACACACATACACACATATGCACTAGGGTTAGACCACATTTCTTCATTAATTTAATTTCTTAGTATTTTTAAGTAACCCATCCGAGACATACATACATACATATACACAGTTTTAGATACAATTAGATAAAGAAACACACACACACACACACACACACACACACACACACACACACACACACACACACACACACACACACAAGGGATGGGCCAGCATTTCTACATAACTTGCCTTCATTACAGTTTTAACTAACCCATCCCTTCAAGATATCTCACACAACACTGCCAGTAACATAACATAGTATAACATTTTGGCTTCATCTAGTTTTGCCCTTCTAAATATCTTCCCTTCAAAATTCTAACCTAACTTAATCGCGAGTAAATTATTTTGTAGGTTTAAATGTTTGGGAGTGAATATTTAAAAATTTAGGAGGGAGTGGCTGGGGTGTTGGTGGGGGTGGGGGAATGGGGAAGTGTTAGTCCATTGGTACCTTTGTTATTGGTGTCACAAGGGGTTCATGGCTGGTCTTGGCAATACTGCAACAATCCTTCCATACTGTTAAGGAGTGTGTTTATGGTTTTATTTATCATTATTTGGGCCGCCATGCATATTGATCAGTAAATTCAGTAATGCTATTCATTTAGCCATGTTTTTTATTTCTTTGTGTTTTTTTTTTCTTATTGTTTGAGCTGTCCTCTGTGTATGTGTGAGTGTGATTGCCAGACTGTTATGAAGATTTATTATTATTATTATTATTGTTATTATTATTATTATTATTATTATTATTATTATTATTGTTATTATTATTATTATTATTTATTTCATTTGATTAATTTAGTCTGTCCAGCATATATAGATAGATTTAGTGTTATTGTCTTGTTTATTTATTTTGTTTTGTTTTGATTTATTTGCTGTATTTTTTTTTAGTAAGGAGTGTTTAGATTTAGCATTTATCATTTTTTGTGTGTTCATTTATTTATTTAGTTTATTTATTTACAATTTTTTAAAGTTTAGTGTCTGATCAATTGGGAAAACACTAACAATAATTAACTAATCCAGAATTACAATTACTATTCATGTATCATTACTTTCCATGTTAGGGAGATTGGCTGAGGCAAAACTAGTATAGTATATGTAAAAGAGAAGGTGCTTACAAGTGCTGCTCCTGAAATGAAACGGGAGAAAAATCAATGAAGTCCCAGAGGTGTCTAATAATCCTCTTAGACAGACACACAGACAGACAGGCTGAGCTGAGGAGTGTACCAGTAAAGGGATGAAAGAGTAACAGTAAAGATGAGAATAAGGAGAAATTGTCATAGGAAATACAAATTGGGAGATTATAAAGCATTTAGTTTGAAATATAATAAAAAAATTTACTACATATTTAAAGGTGAGGGAATGAAAGTACTTGTTAACTCTTGCACTTGTGAGGTGAACAGAATAGGAGAGTTTGGTAAGAAAGTGTGTAGTTAAAAAGATTTACTACATATTTAAATGACAGAATATAGGTGAAAATAAATAGAAAGTGTTGTGAAGGTACCGGTTAACTCTTGCACTAGTGAGGTGGACAGAATAGGAGAGTTTGGCAGTGTTAGTTAGAAAGAGTGTAGTTAAAAAGAATTACTACATATTTAAATGACAGAATATGGGTGAAAATAAATAGAAAGTGTTGTGAAGGTACTGGTTAACTCTTGCACTAGTGAGGTGGAGAGAGTAGGAGAGGATTCTTAACAGTGTTGCAGTATTACTTCAAAAGATGATACTTAGAAAGGTATTTAACGTATATTTAAAGAACAGAATAGGGATGAGAATAAGTAGAAAGTCTTATTATCAGAGGAAATATGAGAGAAGTTAAGATGTGTTAGATTAAATGTTAATACTCAAAAGATTTACTATATATTTAAGGGACATAATTGAGATGAAAATAAGTATTATCAGAGGGAATATGAAAAAAAGTTTGACATTGTTAGGTTGAAAGAAGCATTAATACTTAAAACAGAAAATCTACAAGTATAAATGAGAAACCTTGTAATAGGAAGATATTCTATAAAACTTACCTGTATTAGCTTAAAAGATCATAAAGGATTGTTACACACATACTTAAACACAACATCAGACCTCTACGTGCTCTACACAGGCAAGACAGGTACAAGCAACATTAGATCAGGTCCCAGTGAGTGTGTTTGTGCTTGTTCTGGTAACACTGCACACTAGACACACCTCGTTTGCTGCTATACTCTGAAGGTTAACTATAAACATGTGGAACCAAACAGCTGTGTGTGTTGTGATTTGTTGTGAGCTACAAAATAATATTATATGACATTTAATTGACTTACAGAGAGAGAGAAAATAAGTCTAGTCTCGTTCTCTTACTAGGCTTCCCAGAAAAAGCCTAAATTATTGAACAGGTGATGGTATGTGCCTATGATAGCTTATGGTTGCTCTTCATTATCCAATTTGCCAGTGCTGGTTGAATTGTAATCATTGCCATTTCTCATGCTGAGCTTATTATTATCATGTCATGCATTAACTATTTCTTTTCATTTACTTCCTGCATCATTGTGAGTGCAGGAAACAATCATGATGTGTTTTGGTTGCAAGATTCCATGTGTATATATAAGAGTGACTGAGTGAGCAATCATGTTTCATTGTTGTGTAAATAGACCATATCTGTAAATAAAAAAAGATAAATGTACCAAATGGTGTTTAGTGTGTGTGTGTGTGTGTGTGTGTGTGTGTGTGTGTGTGTTAGGTTAGCATATATACTACAGTGATATTAGCAGTGTTTCTTAGCAGTTTATGCTTGGTTGAACAGTAAAGTGACTTGAAGTACACTCTATGTTCGTGTTCATGTTAGTAAGGGCAACATATTACATCTCTATCTTACCAATTGACACACAGACAGTAGTTTGGGAGATGGACAGAGTAGGTGGTGAAACAGTGAATATATCGGTTAACTCCTGCATCAGTGGTGAAAGGGGTGAGGGAGTGAAGGTTAACAACTCTTGTTTTAATTAGGGAGGTGAGAATTGGCAGTGAAAAGGCGAGGGTGAGCTTTATTCCCTCACCACACTGTTTTTCAACCTCAGAGATGTGTTTATACCTTTCAATAATTCTTATAGAAATCATGATAATCTGTCCTTACAACAATAAAAACGTGCTTGAAAACCAACACCTACACCACTTCAACAACAAAGATGGGGGGATGGAATTCAACATTAAGAAATGTAGCATACTAATGGAATTTGGGAAGAGCAAAAATAAGATAACAAGACAATATGAACTTAGAGAAGAGATTAAGAAAGTGGAAAGTGAAAAGGACCTGGGAGTTCTCATAACAAAAGAAATGTCCCTCAATAAACATATAAATAAAATTGTTGGTGAGACCTACAACTTACTGAGAAATATTAGAATTGCATACTCATATATTGATGAAGATATGGTAAAAAGTTATTGGTACCCTTGATCAGACCACGAGTGTAGTATGCAGCAGTACTGTTGTCACCTAACACGAGGAAGAATATCAGGAAAATTGAAAGGATACAAAGAGCGGCCACCAAATGTATGAAAAGAGACTGGAGAGACAAGAATAAACAACACTGGAGCAGAGAAGAGAAAGAGGCGACCTGTTGACCATCTACAGAATAATGAATAATATGGAGCTTCCTGATAGGATCGACCTGCTGAAGAGGGACAGAAGGGACACAAGAGGACACAGACTAAAACTCAGAAAAGACAACTACAGAAGAGACCAAATAAAACAGCTTCCCCTATAGAGTGATAGATATATGGAACGGACTGGACAGAGAGGTGGTGTGTGCAAAGTCTATACATGACTTAAAAGAAAATTAGACACTGTGAGATACAGAGACGGGACAACACGAGTATAGGCTCCTCCCATTAAATACAACTAGGTAAAACTAGTCTTTTTAAAGAGTAGTGCGGCACCAAAGTGTTTCATAATAGGATTCATTGTCTCGAGTCTTCACTCTTATCCCAGTTCAACCCAGCTTGCCCTGCGGAGTACACTTACCATCATATCTGAGAGAGAGAGAGAGAGAGAGAGAGAGAGTGGAGTTGTTAAAGTGGTGGCTGCAGCGATGGCGGAGGATGTAGCGGTGGTGAGACCCTGCAGGAGTGACTCGTGAAGGTAAGAGTTTGCTAATAGAAGTAATGTTTACTGACAAAGTGTGTGTGTGTGTGTGTGTAGTTAATTCACGTGTACATCGTGAGATTACAAGTGATTAGGTTGGGTAGGCGATTAACTAATAAGGCTTTGGCAGGTGTGACTGAGTAATAATAGGTTTAATGACTTGTTGAAGTTATGAGGGTTTTCAAAAAAAAATTTGTTTTAAGGTTCCAATGACAGTTCACAAGATTCCTGCATTACTCACACAATAAAAAAAAAAAAAAAAACATTATAAATCCTCTAGTTGAAGCTGTAATGGTTTTCATAGGCAGGTTACACACAGGGAACAAATAGCGATAGACTTATGTTATTTATTTACTTATTTATTTTCCACGACATTTGGCTTTGTTTTAAAGATATACAGCGGCACAGTTTAAGAAAATAGAGAGGATGAAGAAGTGGAGATTTATTAGATTTATTTTGTCCGAGCGGGACTGTGGCGGAGGCGGTCACAGCAGCCTGCAACACATGCACACAACAGCTGGGGCTCACTGCTCAGTCAGTTTTGGTGCCAGTGTCCGTGCCCGTGGTGGTGGTGGTGGTGATGCTGGGCGGGAAGTGACCGATCTGTAGTTTCTTTGACATAATTTCTTGTTTCTCTGACATGCCACCCACATCCAAACCACTTAAGACACTCAAAATTGGGCGAAAACACACTCAAAGCACCATGAAACACCTCAAAATACCAATAAATAGGTAAATACACCAATAACTCACTAGTAAAACCTATTATACACAGAAATGAACTCCACGCGCACCCAAGGCACATCCTGCATACCCAAAACACTTAAAATTATCCCAAAACATACTCAAAATACCAATAAATAGGTACATACATTCATAATCCACTAGTAACACCTATTATACACATAAATAAACTCCACACGCACCCAAGACACGTCCCGCATACCCGAAACACTTAAAATTATCCCAAAACACACTAAATACCATGTAATACCGTAAAAGGCTGCTATTCAAGCACAGAACTCACAAGAAACACCCAATATTCACCAAAACCACCCCACGTACACACTCAAAAGACCCCTCTTACACCCAAAGCTCTTACAACACTCAAAGCTGACGTAAAATCCATTATAACCCCTCAAAATGCCCCCAAACACACTTCAAACACCCAAATAATGAAGTACGCCTCCACACCACACTCAAGATACGTAAAATATACCTAAAAACATCTAACACACACAAAATGCGCCTATAACATACTTGTAACACCCAAAACACCTGCAACACTGCCAAATACTCTTACAATATCCAAAACATATCCCCAAAAATAATTAGAAAGAACGGTAAGATTACAAGGGAGACTTACCTAAATGCTTGGCTCTTCCTCCTCTTCCGCTTCTCTTTTCCTTTCTCTCTTCCTCCTCCTCCTTTGTTTCTCTTTTTTCTTCCTTCTGTTGCTTCTATCTACACGTCTGAGCCTAGAAACGAAACACAACACTTAGAAAACACTCGTCTAAATTACGTAAACAATTTAAAAATGACCTATAGAAAAAACGAAGCTACGGCCGTATGCTTGACATTTTATAACTGTATAGATACTTAAACAAATATCCACAACATCATAACATCTGCTTAACTAACTTTAAAGAATTGTGTAAATTAAGTATGTTATAAATTATAAAAAAAATTTCACTTATAAAACTCCAATAGCATCCACCCAATTCGACTTATATATATATATATATATATATATATATATATATATATATATATATATATATATATATATATATATATATATATATATATATATACACGCTTTTTGTTGTGCTGTCCTTTTTTTTTAAAGCAGGTCTGTCCTTCTTTCATGTGTAGTGTCTGGCAACCCTGTCGTAGTCAGCCCGGCGGCCAGCCAGTTTACCGTGACTCACGGTAAACTGGCCGTGTGTGTGTGTGTGTGTGTGTGTGTGTGTGTGTGTGTGTGTGTGTTTAAGGTGTTAAAGAGAGAGAGAGAGAGAGAGAGAGAGAGAGAGAGAGAGAGAGCCCCTCCCACCCTCTCTATCTATCTATCTCTCGCGCCGCTCCGCTCAATACCTATCAGCTGAGACACTCGCCTATTTATTCCTTATTCTTTAGTCTCAGTCTCCATTCCACCTAATATTTTTCCAGCCATGGATTGCTGTGTGATCCTGGAAAGCTTGTATCCCGGAGTAACAGTTTGTAAGCTCTCAGCCCAGAAACTACGTGCCTTTAAGCGTTTCTCAAGAACTGAACAAGATTATTACACACCAATAGTTAACTGCTGCGTGCGTGTGTGTGTGTGTGTGTGTGTGTGTGTGTGAGAGAGAGAGAGAGAGAGAGAGAGAGAGAGAGAGAGAGAGCTATTCCATTCACTTGCAGCGATACAAGTGGAAATATGTAATAGGTGAAAACAATTTGATGTGTAGGCATTGTTTTCAGTAAGATCTCAAGCACACACAGTGACTTGCATACACTTATTCATTGGGGTTAACTAGTATCAAAGCTATTTAGGGTGTGCGTTGCCGTAACCCCTTCAGTACCAGGACGCGTTTCCCTATGCATTCTGCTATTTGGTGATTTTATACAGCTTCAGAAACTTATGTGGGGGATTAAAATAGTGAAGACTCCAGCCATTAATCTTCTGACCTCCATAGACCCTTCCTAATGTCAATAAAATCGCCTAATCAAACCCAAAAATCAAGGTAAAAGAATTGCGAGGAACCTTGATTTGTTCTCGCCAGCCACTCCACGAACGACGATGGAAAGTGGAAACATGTCGGGTGAAAACAAGGCGCTGTGTTGTTACTGTTGTCGTCCATAAACTCTCAATCTATCTCTGTGGGCACTGTTGTCATTAAGATCTCCAGCACTGAATTACCGCCATGCACTCAGTTATGGGCGTCTGAGTGAGTCGAGTCTAATCCCTTAAGTGGCATTTTACGATAGTTTGTGTGTGATTAGATGATTTTGCTTACAATAAGAAGGGTCTACGGTGTCAGAGATTAATGGCCAGTTTTCACTATTTTAATCCCCACATAAGTTTGTGAAGCTGTATAAAATCATTGAGTAATAGCCAGAATAAATATGAAAACACGTCATGTTACTGCAGGGGTTAACACGGCGGGGCGAGGCGAGGCGATAGAGGCACCTTGCTTTGCTCCGGGCTATGTGTTTCCTACATATCATAGCTTCCCCTTGCTCAATAAGCGCTAAGAATAGGACACATTTCGCTATACGCTATTACTTGCAGTTTGTGTTGACAGACTAGGATAATAAAGAGATGAAACGTATACAGAACGGTGAAATAACGACACACACACACACACACACACACACACACACACACACACACACACAGTCTGAGTCCTATCCGAAGATCTGTCTATGTGCTCTGAGCTTGTTCCGTAATGGGGAAGGCTGGCTGGGTGACTACCGGGCGACCATAGTGAATCACACACACACACACACACACACACACACACACACACACTAAGTACCATGAAAGAAAACACACACACACACACACAGCCACCTCCCCTCCAACACCCTCCAGCTGGGAGCTGGGTGTCAGTGGTTCCAGCTGGTGGGCTCCCTCATAACGAAAGATAACACACACACACACACACACACACACACACACACACACACACACACACACACACACACACACACAGTCACCCACCCACACACACACACACACACACACCCACCCCACACCCTCGGGCCTGGAGCCAGGTATCGGCCTGGGTCCAGCCGGGGTGGGGTCAACCTCCTTGATGACGTCACATATACTCGTTACGCAAATCATTTTGAAAATGAGGATTCCCAAAAAGGCAGCTGGACACGAATGTTATAAAAATTCTGACTCGTTATCAATCGAAACTAACTTCTAAAATACAAAAACATTGCCGAGAAAAGGAATAATAAAAATAGCTCAAAAATATACTAAATAAAGTATTAGAACTTCGACTTGCTTAAACACAATTTCAAAGCCCACCAATTTCATTCAACTGAATCGATAACGTTTTTCAAAAATTATGACTATCATTTCGATATATCAAAACCTGGCAACTCGCCCTATTAGAAAAATAATATTTAAAAATGACGTTGTTTACAATATTAACAGGACTACATATCATTCTTAAAGTCCACATCTTTAACTTCTCAGGAGCCTTGCACACTTTTCTCATGATAAACCATCTTTTGAAAACACAAACACTTCGCTACAACCTCAAATAAAAAATCACAGATAGCGGAGGTAAAAATTTTAGCGTATTTTGGCCCTCCCATTCAAGTCATAAACACCCTCTACATCACCGTACTTCACTCAACTCAAGCATGGAAGACACGTAAAACACTGCGAACTATCATTAGAAACCCTTAAAAGGCACTTGTGACTCGAAATAAATGAACTGAGACAAATATAAATAATAGTGGAAGTCGAGCATCTGGGACCGGCATTTTGGGCGGGAGCTGGTGATGACGTCACAGCCTGGGGCTCGTGACGTCATGGGTAGGCCCGCTTCTTCTCACTGAGCCTCCATAGCACACAAATCAGGTAATTGCGGATATATCTCAACAACTGACATGAAAGATTAGGCCTATGGCTCCACTTTGTGACCTGTCTGGCCTGTAATGAGTGAGAGATGAGGCAGATAATGGCTGAGAGAGAGGCGGCGGGTCAGGGATCGGTTTGTTTACGTTTTCAAGATTTGAATTATTTGGTTTTATAAGTATGTGCAGGTGTTAGTTCACTGATATGTTGTCCTGGAGGTTACCAACGTTAGGTTATGACATGGCACCACCGTGAAATGATGAGTTACACCAATATATTACTTACGTTAGCCAAAGACTGCTCGGCGGCGGCTGTCCGTGTCACTAGCAGGCGCCCACACTCCACTGTCCACTTTGTGTCCTCAACCATGTTTAAATAGTGTCTAGCGTCTGTGCCGGGACTCTGCTGCTTCGTACCGCTAAGAATGAATAATGTGTGGGCACCACTCGGCGGATCGGTGGCCGGGACGGGTGGCGGTCTGGCGGACTGGCGTCTGGCGGTGCAGTAACACTGCAGTTGGCCGGCATTTTACCATTGCATTTCTACTACTACTACTACTGCTGCTGCTGCTGCATACCACTCAATTCATATCATTACGAATGATTTTTTTCATGTTAATTTGCTATAATTTAGGTATTTTCCATCAGTTTTAAAAAGGGAACCACAATTTATTATGAAGACGGCCGTGTGTCTTTTATTTATATATTTATTTTTATCTTTTTTTACAAAAAATATTTATGAAAGAGTTGTGTGATTTGCTTTATGTAGATAGAAATGATAAATGCTAGATATTTAAATTGGCTATTTCCAACACACACAAACACAAGCGTGTGTGTGTGTGTGTGTGTGTGTACCGGTACAGCACCGGTAGTATGGGTAACGGTGTCTTTTGTACCGGTACGTACCGGTACTGAAATTAGCGGTACTTGTCCACCACTAACAACTGGCGCTCCCGGTCGACCTGTAGCCGTAGGTATCTCTGTGATGACAGTTTCCTTAGTATAAATGTCTATAATGACTTACTAAATCTATTATAAATGAGATACTACACTTATACAAATTTCATATATCGATTTGTTGATTATTGTGACATCTTTGTTTGTGTTATTGTGTCTATCTACGGTTATTTGTCAAAGCAGTAAATATTAAATAGCTTCTTGTTTTACAGGGAGTGTTTTCATATCGCGCGGAAAAGAAAAAAAAAAAAAAAAAAGCGAGGGGTTTGAAAGGCAGACTATGATATTTCTTTGATTCTGTATTTCTATCGCCTTTAATCTTTGATATATGAGTATTTCTGAAAATATACCACGGTGGATCGATAATAAGTAAAGGAATGAATACATATCTTGTCATGCATATCTATCATAATATTATCTATCTACGAATTTATATACTTATCCATCTATCTGTCCATTTATCTATCTATCAACATATCAAGTTAACTGCTTATTTGTCTATCTTCACACAGACATGCAAATACTATTACTAACAAACAGGCGTGGATGGGTGGATGCAGAAGTGTGTTGGGTATTATGTGGTGAGGGGCTGCATTAATGTCACTGGCTTTCTCTGGTATACTGAACTCCCTGCCTGCTTCTGTATTCCCTTTAGACTTTTATTGAAGAACGCCAGCCAGTCCTTGTACATTAGGGAATATACTGGGACGCATTTTTACCTTGAGATTTTGTGTGTGATTAGACCATTTTATTGACATTAGGAAGGGTCTATGGAGGTCAGAAGATTAATGGCCATACTCTTCACTATTTTAATCCCCATATAAGTTTTGGAAGCTGCGTAAAATCACCAGATAGTAACCAGAATGAATATAGAAATACGAGTTTTGGGTGTGATTAGACTATTTTATTGACATTACGAAGGATGTATGAAGGGCAGAAGATTAATAGCCACGGTCTTCACTAGTTTAATCCCCACACAAGTTTCTGAAGCTGTGTAAAATCACCAAATAACCCTGTAGTAAGTAGAATAAATATGAAAACATGTAAAAGGGGTTAATCCACATGAAATCCTATTATGGGTGAGAGAATGGCCTTGCTGAGCAGAAAGGTAAATAGGATAATAGGATTGATTCTTAGGAGTGTTAAAAGGTAAGGGTACCAGGATTAATTTTTAGATGATGGGAAATAGAAAGAAAATAATAGACAAAGGAAAGAGATGATAAAAAGGAAAGAGGGAGAGGAAAGAGAATAAGAGAAGAATTTAATGATAGATTAAAGGGAAGAAAGGGAAATTTTGTCTTTGAACTAGTCAACGTGTTTGGTTAAGTTATATTGAAAAAGAGAGAGTTCTAGAGCCAAATTAACTAGATTTATGCATTATTAGCTTAGAGAAAGAAAATAATAATAATAATAATAATAATAATAATAATAATAATAATAGGTAATATTAATATAAAAGACTATCAACTTCAGGAACAGACAGCAAAAAGAGTTCATTATTGAATATGAAAGAAAAATACAAGAAAAAATAGAGTTCAAGATTCCTGCCTTATGAACTAGGGAAACAATGAAAATAATAATAATAATACTGTAATAGCTAATAATAATAATAATAATAACAATAGTGATAATAGCAGGCCCAGACTGGCCATAGGGAGAACCGGCACTATTCCAGAATCCCAAAGTGCCGGCCTAGGATTGATCTGTTGTCCTGTGTTTCTCTCTCTCTCTTTTTACAGGCTGCTGGTACACTGACTTTTCTCCATGGTGAGAGAGGCAGGCCAGGCCACTCAGAGGCCAGTGAGGGCAGCAGCATATGAGGAGGGCAAGACGATTGTTTTGTTTGGATTATTCTTCTGACTTTCCTAGACCATTGCTTATGTTAATAAAATGGTCTAATTGTACACAAATCTCAAGATAAAAATGTGTCCCAGTATTGAAGGGGTTAACCAGCAACAATATTTCTTCATTGTCTTGTATTTAAAGATTTAGTTTCCGTATCAGTCATTAATCCTGCCGATCGCTAGTCACACAACACACAGACACATCCTAGCAAGGCTAACAAAACCATCACCAAACTTTTACTTCTTTATTTTAGGGGATATATATTGAAAACAATACTCAAAGAAATACAACAGCAGCCTTACTTTATATTATGGAGCAGGTGGCATCGTTGCATGTAAAATAGAAACTTTTACTAACGCTTAGATTTCACTTATGTACAGCAGCTCCTCACCCTTATAACAAACAGTACTGCGAGTCTCTGAGATTGCAAACAAGGTAACTAACAATGGCGAGTCAAACAGAATCCAAACCGCTCTTGAAAATGTTTTGGAATTGTTTGACGCCTGTGGTACGGAGGCCAGTATGAAACACTTTACGCTCTCACCACAACTAGCTACTTTTCCAAGACCACAGAGATGATTAACCAGGTTCTTGAGAGTATTTCTCCCATTCATAATGTGATGTTTTTAATCTCTCACTCAAACTGTCAAAATGCACTTAAAAACTCATCTCACTTTAATTAGAGCCTTTAGAAAGTAGTGGAGGTGCAGTGCAGAAATGTTTCATAACACTGGCCAAAGTCTGATGAGATTGAAGTCTTTTTGAGGAGAAGGGAATATTCTTTTTAGTTTACATTAGTTCTCTGTTATAAAAAGTTGTATATAATCCATAAGCTGTCTTGAAAGAAGGTTAATGTTGGTACTCACAGTATAAAGTCAGATAAGATTGCAACCCCTTAGGAGTGGAGCAAATATTTCTAGTCGTCAGTTTAACACAAGCTCTCAGTTATAAAAAGTCACATGGAATCCAAACCCATCTTGATTGAACAATTTGTACATGTAAAAAGGATCAAACAGAGATGGAAATAAGGAAAACTTCAGTCAACCCTCTTCAGTTCAACTTTCAGTGAATACCCTTGCTCAGTCACCAGGGAAAGTTGGATGGGAACACTCACAATGGCCATGACCCACACACGTCCAAGATGATAATGGCGTTAATCTGTTGTTAGTCTGATTTTGGCCTCATGATGCAGTGTGGGTTGTAAAATATCACACTCGTACATTACAACCTTGGTCTTGTTAGTCTTTTGTACACCAGGAGCTCATGTGGCACTCAAGCTGACAATGTTAAACCAGTGGTCTCTCAACCTAGGAAGGAAGTAAGGAACAGTCTTGCTATTTGTACTCCTGGTAATATTAGCTCCCTGTGTTCTGTCCTCCCAACCTAGGAAGATTGTCTAAAAGAATATGGAAGGGTCTCTAGCTTTTTGTAAGTTGAATAAGCACAACAAAGAGTCATGGCATCAGCTTGTGCCACCTCTCCCACCACACACTTGGAAGGAGCTAAGAGTGACCTTACAACCTCCTGGCATTAACATAGCACAGAATGCACCACAGTGATATCCAGACTGTTCTCTCTCTCTCTCTCTCTCCTCTTGTGTCTTAAATCTAGTTGAACATTGCACAGTAGATCAGAATTGTTTTTCACTGGACAAGACTGCAGTGATTGACAAAAATGTGTGTGTGTGTGTGTGTGTGTGTGTGTGTGTGTGTGTGTGTGTGTGAGAGAGAGAGAGAGAGAGAGAGAGAGAGAGAGAGAGAGAGAGAGAGAGAGAGAGAGAGAGAGAGAGAGAGAGAGAGAGAGAGAGAGAGAGAGAGAGAGAGAGAGAGAGAGAGAGAGAGAGAGAGAGAGAGAGAGAGAGAGGTGTAGATAATACATAGGAAGGACGTGTTAATGTGAATATACAGGAGTGTGAGAGGACATGAAAGAAAAAGAGGAGGAGGAAAGATTAAGACGAGACTGTTCCTTATCAATGTGGTGTGTCCAAGTTCCTGGGGTGTAGTAGGGGGAGGGATCCACAAGACTGTCCCCTTCCACCAGAGGCTGACAGGGCTGTGTGTGTGTGTGTGTGTGTGTGTGTGTGTGTGTGTGTGTGTGTGTGTGTGTGATGCTTTGCCTGGTCCACCTTGGTAAAGAGATAGGGTGTGACGCATACATATGGTTGAGGGGAGTGTGTGGGATGATGATGGGAAGGGAGGAGGATGAAGAGGAAGAGGAAGAGGAGGATGAGAAGACCCAGATGCAGATAATGTAGTAATTCTTCTCTGTTGCAAAAGATAATCGTGGTTTCTCTGCAGTTTATAAAGTTTGTTTTCCTGTACAAATGCTGCAGTTTTAGCCAAAATTTATCTTCCTGATAGCAATTTTTTTTACCCTGTTTAATGTGGAAGTGTTCAATTGTGTATTTAAAGAAAAAAAGTGATAAATGTCGTAGATAATGCAGTGAAATTTGACAAACTTCAAAACACAAGAAAATTTAGTGAAAACCACATGAGGAAAGAAAATATTTAGTGAAACCCACAATATTTTAGAAAAGTCAAGAAAATTTTAACAGCCAACTCCAGAAAAAAAAATTTATTGATGAACTAAAAGAAAAATTAAAATCATACGTAAAAAGAAAGAAGAAAAAAAAAAAACTGATTTCCACTTGAGTCAATGGAACAAACACAACAAACACACAACAGGAACATAAACATTCAAATTTAGCGATGAGAACAGCAGCAATAGACAAACAATAACCAAGAACTGCATGATGGGAGGAGCAGCAGTGTGGAGTGGGTCAAGCGGGAGACACACACCCTTTCAACACAGCACAGACACCCATGAGACACAACACAACACAACACAACACCCCGGCTGCCTTCACACACACCATTGACAACTAAACCATGAAAGTAAATACGATAAACAGAATAAGTTAACCACAAAAAGCTCCAAGAAAATAATCCTCACCATCAACAAACACGGAATGTACAGAGACTTCAAAATAATAACCGGTTTCTCTAGCTAACTGGTGACTGACTGGTGAACTGGCTGGCTGGTTGATTTGGCTACCTCTCAGTCACATCACTAAATAAGACCTGGCCCAGGGAACTAAACTTGAGTCCTCTAATAGTTGTGCGCCACGAGGGAAGCGGAGCGTGTCTAGTCGATCTCGTAAACGTTGGTCTTCATCTGTGTCTCTTGGGAAAAGTTGATTGGGGCGCCATCAGATGTACTCACCACTCCCAAGACCTGAGGAGCAAAGAAATGTCACTCAATGCATCACAACGCAACACTGGTGATTGATAGAAAAGTTCACCACCACCACCACCATCACCACTACCCACCATGATATCACAAAACACTCTGGAGGAGGAGGTTAAGGAGAGAAAATAACAAGGAAGATAATGGAAAGGAAAGATAAACCACCACCACTAGCCATCTTAACAGACAGAAAAATTGACCACTACCTTTACCCACCTTCATTGCATAAAACATTGTAGAGGAGGAGGTGAGCAGGTAGAGCAAGAGAGAAAAGGATAAGAAGACAATGGAAAGGAGAGCTAGACCACCACCACAGTAGACAGCAAACTTTACCACAACTTGACCCACCTTGATATCACAAAACATTCTGGTGGAGTTGAAGGAGACACGAACGGGGAAGAAATTATCCGGAACCCCTCGAGCTGTGAAGTCCATGGCGGCTGTGGGGGCTGTCTTGTCAATCACCGGGATGCGCCACACCAGAGCACAGTGGGCGCGGCTGTATTCATGCTCCCCCTCACACTCATTGATGACTGGTGGGGGCGCGCCGGGAGCCAGGGGGATGGTGATGACAACCTCGCTCAGCTCCATCTCAAGGTTCTCAAGGTTGTACTCTATGTTGACGTCACAGCTGCCGGCGCCATTCTCCTGGGGCCAACAGTTGACTGCGGGGTGAAGGAGGCTTGGTGTAACTCATGTGTTGGAACTGTGACTACCTGCTTCTTTCTTCCTACAAACCTTAAGTTTGTATTGGTGAGTTATAGAAAGATTAAGAGAGTTAGCCAAAAGTCTGGGACAAATGTCTTAAAACCTCCCTCTTAAGAGAAGCCAAGTCAAAGGAAGATGGAAATACATAAGAGAAATGAGAAAAATTATGAACAGATCCAGTGAGAAAGATAAAAAGCAACAAGACTAAATGCACACCCACCCACCCACACACAAACACACCCACCACACCCACACACTTACTGGAGAGGGGCACATGTTTCTCCTCATTGGTCTGGAAGCGCCACTTGAGCACGCCCACGTCTGTGTTGTGTGGGAAGGGTTTGTTGGACATCTTCATGCCAATCTGGCCACATGAACGCCACAGCTCGCGGTCCACGTTGGGGTGAGTTTGCAGCTGGATGGGCCGGGAGTCAGTGTTGTCCACCTGCCAGAAAGTGACATGTGAGGTTGGTGAATTGCTAGTTAAACCATTCGGTACTGGAATGCATTTTTATCATGAATTTTTGGTGTGATTAGATGATTTTATTGGCATTACGAAGGGTCTATGGAGGTCAGATGATCAATGGCCAGAGTCTTCACTATTTCAATCCCCACATAAGTTTCTGAAGCTGTATAAAATTGCCAAATAGTTAGCAGAATGTGAAAATGTGTCCTGGTGCTGAAGAGATTACGATACTCTGAGATGCTTTGCTCTCTCACTACTATTTTGAAAGGCCACTAGTGATGAGTTGGGTTTTCGAGTGTGTTTCTCCTTTTAATAATGTATTTTTCTTATAAATCTGTAGCTAGAGCAATAAGAACAAGCAGCCTCACAAACCGTGTTACTTCAATTGTAAGGTTCTGAGTGTAATGGAGGCACAGCACAAGTGTTTCAGAATTTGGTTCCAGGACTTATTGCTTATCTGTTTCCTTGTGTGGTCTTGGTGGTAAGATGGTGAGAGGAACGGTGTATAATGTGAGTCAACACTGCTTTGCTTTCTTTGACTGGTGTGTGTTCTTAAAATTTGTGTGTGTGCCACAAAGCAACAAAGTCTGAGAACCACCATATCAACTCATAGGTGGAAGATTGAAGTTGGAGGACAATCAAAATAAAGAAAAGGGAGAGGCAGGATTTGGAGGGTGATTAAAACAAAGAAAAGGGATGGAAGACAAGATTTGGAGGATAATTAAAACAACGATAAGAAATGGAAGACAACATTTGGAAGGGTGACTTAAATAACAATAAGGAATGGAAGTCAAGATTTGGGGGATGATTAAAACAGAGATAAAGGATGGAAGACATGATTAGGAGGATCACAAAAACCACGAAGTAATGAGAGACACACCTGAACCTTGATGTATCCATAGTCAGGGTCTGAGATGCGCAACTTGAGAATGCCCTGGATCTCCATTGTCTTGAGGCCTCCATCACGCCCGGCATGCACCACCAGGTCTTCTGCCACCACGATGTGCACACTGAGACCAGAGAAACTGTTACCTCACAGGGACATTGAACTGAAGGAGGTACACGCCAGGAAGATGGATATGAACTCTGAGCATTGTTACTGGAGAAGGTACAGGTAGGAATAAGACACTGAAGAAGATATAAGCCAGGAACAATATAGAGACAGACTGTTCCCTCTTCCTGGATAATAAAGTGAAGAAGGTATAAACATTAACAAGATGAATATAAACTCAGAACATTACCCAGAGACTGTTCCCCCTAGCTGGATATTGAAAGAAAGGTACAAACAAGAATAAGATGGATACTAATGCTGAACACCACCTGGAGATTGTTCCCCCAGCTGGATATTGAAGAAAAGGCACAAGCAGGAACAAATGGATACTAACTGAACAATATAGATAGATAGACTGATTCTCTTAGCTCGATATTGTAATGAAGAAAGGTACAAACAAGAACAAGATTAACTGGACATATCAATAGACAAGCAGGAACTAACACTGAACAATATAGGAAGAAACAGTTCCCCCTCACAGGTGAATACTGAACTAGAGGAGGTACGAGGAACAAGATTGGCACTAACGCTGAATATTAATGCAAAAGACTATTACTGGAAAAGATACGAGCAAGAACAAATAACTCTGTACATAATCTAGAGACTTATTTAACCTGGATAATGAAGTGAAGAGGTGCAAACAGGAACAAAGATGGTACTAGCTCTGAACATTATCTAAAGACTGTTACCTAACCTGGATATTAAACTGCAGAAGGTACAAAGAGCATGCAAATCTGAAAATTATATAACGAAAGATAAATAAATAGACGGGGAGGAAGTTCAGGAGAGAGACAGATAAGTATGAAGAGCAAAAGGAAACAAGAAGGAAAAGGAAAAAAATAGCTAGATAAATAGGGAAATAAGGAGAGAGACCACAGAGCAAGACAGGTACTAATTCTGAGTGTTGCCTAGGGTGTTACCTCAGCTTGGACATTGAACTAGAAATGTACAGTGGGCAGCATCAATGTTATTACAGAAAATTATCCTCAGCTGCAGATACCAAATTAGAGAAAGTAGAAGGAGGAAATAAATGACAGGAAACAAAAATAATTTACACTACAAAACAAGAAAAAAAAAAACAATCCAACATACTATACACTTCAATAGCGATGACTGAAGTGTTGCCAGATAAAAATAAAAAGTAAAAAAGAAGAAAAACTTGAACCAAACCAAAAATTAAGACAATAACCAACACAATGGAACACAAACACATCAATATTCATGACAAGTATTGAAAAAAAAAAAAAAAAAAGGAGAAACTACCAAAAAACATAAGAAATTAAACTAAAATCCCCCAAAATAACAAGACAATCAAACACAATGCCCCTCCAAAAAAACAAAAAATAAACAAACAATGATACACAAACACAACAATATCAAATGACTGAGGTATTGGCCCCTCGGAACAAAACAATAAATAAATAAAATAAATAAATGAAATAAATAAACAAATAAATGAAACAAAATGAAAGAATAAATAAATAAAAACAGGGAAAAGAAGAAAACAAATAAGTGAATGGGAAAAAAAACAAAAAACCCAACTAAACCAAAACCAACGAAAACCAGCCAACACAAACAAACACAAAGGAATACCCACACATCCATATCCACCGCAGGAGTATTGGTGGGCGACACGGTGGACACAGGCTCGGTGGAGGAGACGACACGCTCCCCCTCGGACTTGAGCTGATCCACGAAGGAGTCCACATCTTTCGCCTTGCTGCCTAACTTCATGGCACGGTTTGGTCCGGCTGGTTTGATAGTGCTGGGTCGAGTCTCCTGCACAGGGACGACACGAGAGACTCAATGGACCAATAAATTAATGGAGGGGGTTCAATGGTTAATGGTGGCTAATGACTGATTGAATGACTGAGTGACGACTGGCTGGGAAGATGCAATTGAAGACTTCAGTATCATGATGCTTTTCCATATTCATTCTGCTTACAGGCTGATGTTTTTATACAGCTTCAGAAACTCATGTGGGGAATTAAAAGAGTGAAGACTGTGGCCATTAATCTTCTGACCTCCATAGCCCCTTCCTAATGTCAATAAAATGGTCTAATCATACACAAATCTCAAGCTAAAAATGTGTCACAGTATTGAAGGGGTTAATGGACCAATAACTTAATGGAGGGAGTTCAATGGTTTATAGTGGCTACGTTGATGACTGGACTGACTGACTGACTGACTGACTGACTGACTGGAAAGATGTGATAGAAGACTTATTATACCCAGAACTTAATGGAGGGGGTTTAATGGTTAATGGTGGCTAGCTTCATGACTGGTTGATTGAATGACTGACTGACTGATTGGGAAGACATGATACAAGACTCATTATACCCAGAACTTAATGGAGGGAAAATCAATAGTTAATGGTGCCTAAATAGCTGGATTGGGTGACTAGATTGATGACTGGTTGACTGAATGACAGACTGACTGGGAAGATGTATTACAAGACTAAAGAATTCAATGGTTAGAGGATTCAGTGGTTAGGTTGATGATTGGTTGACTGAATGAATGAATGACTGACTGAATGAATGGCTGGGAAGATGTGGATTGAGTGGCTAGATTGATGACTGGTTGACTGACTGACTAACTGACTGGAAAGCTGCAATACAAATCTTATTATACCCAGAACTTTATAGAATTCAGTAAATGATGGTGGTTAAGTGGCTGGATTGATGACTGATTGAATAAGCGACACTGACATCCCCCAAATATACCACTGTCACCCACCAGCACCTGTGTAGGGGATGGGATGGTCTCGGTGGGACTGGGGAAGCTACCAGTACTGCCACCAAAGCCGCCAGACACACCAGACACGCCAAACCCGCCGCCGCTGCCTCCTGTGTAGCTGCTGCCCTTGTTGCCGCGCTTCATCTCCTCGTGGCGCTTCCTCTGCAGCTCCTTCACTTTCTCCTGCAGGTGGATGAGTGGATAAGTGGATACATGGATGAGTGGATAATGTGTTCTGGCTAAATGATGGCTTAAATGACTCAAAGTGAATGAATAACTGGTTAAATAAAATGAATAAATAGCCAACTTGAAACCTTAAGAGAGAGAGAGAGAGAGAGAGAGAGAGAGAGAGAGAGAGAGAGAGAGAGAGAGAGAGAGAGAGAGACCTAACCTAACCAAAACCCAAAAAGAACTTAATCGAACATAACCTAACCTAACCCAACCCAATCTAACTAACTCAAACCCCTACACAAACCTTCCTAACCTAACCTAACCAAACCAAACTGAACCCCAACAAACCTTCATCTTATAGCGCGCCTCCTTCTCCTGTGTCTCCCTCACGGCTCGGTAAACCTTCTCCTCGTGCGAATCCATCTCGACGAAGGTGCGAATCTGTGCCAGGTTGACGGACTCTCTGTAGCCCAGCGCCACGATCTCGTCGAAAGCAAAGATCAGGTGGTAGGAATTCTCTAGGATCTCACTCTCCTCCATGTTGCGACAATACTCTGGGATCTGCGTTAGGTTAGGTTAGATTAGGTAGGTTTAAAAGGATAAATAGGTGTGTTAAGTTAGGTTAAGTAATAAAAGGATAAGTTGAATAGAAGAGAACATGTATTGAGAGGACAGATTAGAGAGAAAGAAGAGAGAAAGAGATTAGGAAGAAAAGATGAGAAACAGAATGAAAAGGAGGAGAGATCAGAAAAAAGAAACTGAGACAACATAGAAAAGAAAAAGAAAAGAAGAGAAGAAATATCCACACGTGAAAGAAACAAGAAAATCAAGAAAAAAAGATATCGCAAGAAGAAACATGAAAATGCAGCTCTTGATAGAAAACCCTGAAAACAAAGAAAGGTAGAGCAAGAAAGTTAAGAAATAATATTGAAGAAATAAGAAAAAAAATATTGCAAGACACAAGATAACACACCACTTGAAAAAAAAAGAAAAGAAAGAAAAGAAAGGAAAAGACAAAAGAAAAACATATCCATACAAAAAAAAAGAAAAAAACATTGCAAGGACATACAAGAAAACAAAAAAATGGACAGAAAAGATAGAAAACAAAGGGAAAGAGAGAGTAAAAAAAAAAAAAAAAAAGAAAGAAAAAAATCAAAACACACAGTCCAACGCACCACTCTAGAGAACAGTCTGAGTGTCTCCAAGTCCTCGAGGATGTTTGAGGCGCGTGTGGTGATGAGCAGCATGTAGAGGCGGTCCAGCGGCTGATAGACATAACGCACCGACTCTGTCTCCACAAAGGTGTGCTGCCTCCCACTGGTCATCAACTTAGGGAAGGCCGCCAGCAAACCCTCAATGCGAGACTTGGTCATCTCCACAAACTGCCGAGACACCAGCGCCTTCCCACTGCGGGTACACACGGCCGCCGCAAGCAGCACCTGTGTGTGGCGACGGTAGTGAGCAGGGGTGTAGAGGAACATGGTGGTGGTGGTGGTGAGCGTGTGGTGACGGTGGTGAGCTGGGGCATAGAGGAACATGAAAAAGACTGGTGGTGGTGATGGTGGTGAGTGTGTGGTGAGCAGGAATGCAGAGGAACATAAAGGAGACTTGTGGTGGTGGTGGTGGTGAGCGTGTGGTGACGGTGGTGAGCTGGGGTACAGAGGAACATGAAGGAGACTGGTGGTGGTGATGGTGGTGAGTGTGTGGTGAGCAGGAATGCAGAGGAACATAAAGGAGACTTGTGGTGGTGGTGGTGGTGGTGCTAGTGAGTGTGTGGCGACAGTGGTGAGCAGGAACATAGAGGAACACGAAGGAGACTTGTGGTGGTGGTGTGTGGTGACAGTGGTGAGCAGGAACATAGAGGACCACGAAGGAGACTTGTGGTGGTGATGGTGATAGGAAAGTAGTGGTGATGACAAGAAGAATAATAAGGGTGGCTGCAGTGGTGGTGGTGGTGGTGGTGTCAGCAGGAACATAAAAGCGAGTAATGGTAGTGATAATGGAAACAGTTTAAGGAAAGAAATGGTGGTGATAGGAACAGGAATATTAAGGGTGGTGGCAGTGGTGATGGTGGTGTCAACAGGAACATAAAGGAGGGTAGTGGTGGTGATTGGAACAGGTTAAGGTGGTGGTCAGGGTAGTGATAGGAAAATATTAAAGGAAATAATATTGACAGTGGTGATAGGAACAGGAATATTAAGGATGGCTGCAGTGGTGGTGGTGGTGTCTATACTCAACACAAACATAAAAGAAAGTAGTGGTGGTGGGGGTGATAGGAAATAATGGTGGTGGTGGTGGTGGTGATAGGAATATGTTAAGGAAATAAACATCCACATATTAAAGAAACAAGAAAATATATTGAAAGACACGAGACAACACACCACTCAAGAAAACACAGGAAAGAAAAAAAGAACAAACAAGAAAGTAAAGAAAATCATCCATGGTGGTGGTGGTGGTGATAGGAACAGGAATATTAAGGGTAGTGGCAGTGGTGGTGGTGTCAACAGGGACATCAAAAGGAAAGTGGTGATGTGGTGGTGATGATGCAATAAGGTGAACATCAATGAAAGCTGCAAGAAGTCCTCAGCCCTTCATGTGGCAATACAATGCTATGAGCCGTTAAATATATGATAGCTAACCCAGCTGTTCGTTCATACCTGACATCTTAACCTCTCACAATAAAAAAATAAAATAAATAAATAATAATAAGATAAATTAATAAAATAGATAAAAAAATAATGAAATAATAATAGGTAAATAAAATACCCAAATAAATATTATAATCATTTACAATAGACTAGATAATAAGTGAATACATTTAGCAATTTCTACCGTAAAGACTTTAAAGAGACAAGCAGTGATGTTTTAGAATACAAATTAAATCAAAATACACTAAACTACTAAAAGGGTTAAGACCACTGAACCAATGAGTTTTGAAGGTAGACACTATATACAAACTGCCAACTTACACACCTCATCTTAACACACCACCGCTTGTCACCCATACACCCACCCACACCATCACCCATCACCAATACACCCATCCACGCCCTTCCCTTCACCCATACACCAGCTCACACCCCCTTCCCTTCACCCATACACCCATAGGAGCCACGTCAATACATAAACAGGAATAGTATTGTGTTTAGTACTAGAATAAACAAGCCGGGGTGACGAGTGTACGAGTGAGAGTACAACCACCCATCCCTTCACCCACACACCCATACAGTCACCCACAACAGGCAAAATAACACATAAAATACACGCCTGCATTTATTTATCAAGGAAAACATGACGAGTGACTGACCTGGGAGAGTATCAGCTGACCCTCCCATCTCGCCCTGCCCGCCGCCCTATCCCTCTCTCACTCCCTCTCACTCCTTACTCACGCCTCACTCACCATCCTGAAGGTTACAGCGGCTCAGTAATATTCCTGTGTGGTGTGTGGTGGAGGGTGTGTGGTGGTGGCGGCCCGTGAGTCTCCGTGCCCTGCCAGCTGACGTGTCCACTCTCCGATCTGGCAACACTGCGATGGCTTTATACACACTCATACTTCTACCTCATTTCATTGTTCTAAGTGTATTTTGTGTCTTTTATATAAGAAATGTTGTGTAAATGAGAGGTTAGGTTAGTTTATATTACTGTAATGTTGTGTCTTAAGAGTCGCTGGAAGATTTGTGTTTTGTAATGTCTGGTTTTATATTCGCCTTCCTGACAGTTTTAGCTTATCTCATTGTTTTGGGTGTATTTTGTGTCTTTTATATGTGGAAAGTTGTGTAAATGAGAGGATTAATGGTTGGTTTAGGTTACTATAGTGTTGTGTCGCTAGAAGATTTAAAATTTGTAATGCATGATTCTATACTCCCCTTCCTACTGTGTTGTTTCATAGATACGGTAATATTTAAGTAGAAACATACCTCTATTGACTTTATTTAATGCTGAATGTATGTAAAAAATAAAATAAAATGAATGAATGAATAAGGCAATAATGGAGTAATTGTACCAGTTGTGTTTTGCATTTTGATTAATCTTTGCATAAAGTATTTGGAAACGAAGAGTTGAAATTTTAGTATAATGCCAGACTCGTGAAGGAAGACACGCCCACCAAGCTGAGAGTAGAGTGTGGGGAGATGTGGATGTCTGTCAAAAGAAATTCCTGTCATTTGAAGACCGTGGATACAAACCTAAAATTATATACAGTTCTGATTGAATTTTAGTAAAGTAATACTCTCAATTGAGTGTTTATTTTTGTTGTAGAGAAATAAATATAAATAAACAACTTTTTCTACACTATCAAGTAAAAATAAAGGATACGAAACTAAAACATTTAAAGCTAAAAAAATCACAAAAAATCAAAGGCAGCCATGGAAACACACACAAACCTTGAAATAATAAATAAAAACAACATTTATCTACAACATTGAGGAAGAAAACAGCCAGAACCAGAAAAATTATAGGACTACAACAATCGGCGCCATTGTTGTTGTTGTTGGCTGGCCTCTGTCGCCTTGCCGCCTCGCACTCTTCTATTTCTCCTAAACTACTACAATCTGGATCTCCTCGGCTACTGCAAAATGGTGAGAAAGGCTTAGAGCACCGGTAGGCCTAAGCAAAACTGGCGGGGGAGGTCTATGTGGGAAGATATGATAAGGAGAAGAGAGGGCGGTAAATATTTAGTCCTAATTTACTTGATGTTTTCCTAGTAAGACATTTCACGGAGTTTTTATTAAGGCTTCAGTGTTTTTTGTAGGCTTAAGGTGAGTTTTGGTAGTGTTAGGCCGATGTTGACAGCTGCCTCTCCTTCTGAAGATTTGACACGTTAAGTCTTGAAATATACGAGTCATTATTCTATTTGTGTTTATATTTATTTATTATTATTATATATTTTTTAATGTGGAGAAGCAGCACCGTGTTTGTGTTTGTGTGTGTGTTTGTTGGTTTGAGTGGTTACGTGGATGTTTGTCTGTGTGTTTGTATTTGAGTTTTATTTATTTATTTGTATTTGAGTGTTTTATTTATTTATTTGTTATCGTAGAGGAAATGGTGACATATAAGACGTGTGATTAAGAAAAGGATTTGTCTGTATGTATGTGTGTGTGTGTTTTACTTATTTATTTATTTGTTTATTTATTTATTTATTTACTTATCATTTCATTTTGGAGGGAAAGTGATGATAGAGAAGATGTGTGAACAAGAATACGATTTGTCTGTATGTGCATGTGTTTTATTAATTATTTGGTATTTATTTATTTATTTATCGTGTTTTATGCAGGTGTAGAGGAAATTATAAGATATGTGATCAAGAAAATAATTTGTCTGTATGTGTGTGTGTGTGTATTCTATTTATCTATTTATTATTGTTTCTTTTATGGAGGTGTCGAGGAAAATGATGATAAGTAAAATGTGTGAATGAGAATATGAGGAAAAAATTGGCAGGAAAACTCTTAACCTTAAATTATTCAAATATCTCACGTTTTTATCATTATCATTCATTTCTGTTTCTCTCTCTTCCTTTATTATGGATGTGTGGAAGGAGAGAAAGTGATAAATGTGGTGCATGAAGGAAGATGTGAGGAAAACATTAGCAAACCTTAATTTCTTCAGTACCAGGACAAATTTTCATATTCATTCTGATGACTATTTGGTGATCTTATGCACCTTCAGAAACTTATGTGGGGATTAAAATAGTGAAGACTGGCCATTAATCTTGTGACCTCCATAGACCCTTCCTAATGCAAATAAAATAGTCTAATCATATCCAAAACTCACGGTAAAAATGTGTCTCAGTACTGAGGGGATTAACTTCTAAAGTACCATGACAGCTTTTTATATTAATTGTGGTGACTATTTGGTGATTTTATACAGCTTGAGAAACTTATATAGGGGATTAAAATAGTGAAGAATGTGTCCATTAATCTTGTGACCTCCATAGATCCTTCCTAATGTCAATAAAATCATATAATCACACCCAAAACTCAAGGTAAAAATGCATCTCAGTACTGAAGGGATCAAACTCATAAAAGCTGATATTAACGTCAATTCTTGTCTTTCAGTTTATATGTGTATTTGTGTGTGTGTGGAGTGGAGGAAGTGGTCAGTAAGGTGCATAGAGGAAGATGTGATAAAGAGATGCATTAGTAAGCTGTGTTAAGTGCTTAGAATCTCAATTTGTATCTTATTTTAGATTATTATTATTATTATTATTATTATTATTATTATTATTATTATTATTATTATTACTATTATTATTATTGTTGTTTATCTATATGTCTCTATTTACCTTCTTTCTCTCTTTCTACTCCATTTCTCTAAATACCTATTCCTCTCCCTCTCTCAATTTCTTTCTTTCCTTCCTTCCTTCCTTCCCTCCTTCCCTCCTTCCTCCCTCCCTCTCTCCTTCCTTCCTTCCTTCCTTCCTTCCTCCCTGTCTCCTTCCTTCCTTCCTTCCTTCCTTCCTTCCTTCCTTCCTTCCTTCCTTCCTTCTTTCCTTCCTTCTCTCTCTCTCTCTCTCTCTCTCTCTCTCTCTCTCTCTCTCTCTCTCTCTCTCTCTCTCTCTCTCTCTCTCTCTCAATACAGGGCGCCAATGCCTCCCAGCTGGAGAAGGAGATCGGAGCAGACCAGTTCCCTCCCAATGAACATTATATTGGGCTTGTTAATGTAAGTACTGCCTTTTTTGTAAGTACACCTTTTTTGGCACTTTTTTATATATACCTTTTGGTTCTACTTAAATTTTTTTCTGGCATTATTTTTTTTGGTTTTCTGTTTTATTATGCCTTCATTTTGTTCTGTTTTATTTGTTTATATTTTCTGGCATCCTTGTTTTTGGCATTCTTTTCATATACCTTCATTTAGTTCTTCATTTTTTTTATATTTTTAATTTTTGTTTATCTGGCAATACTGTTTTTGGCATTTTTTTTTTTTTTTCAGATATATCTTCATTTGGTTGTGTGGTTTTTATTTATCTGGCAACACAATTTTTTATAATTTTAGTCGCAACACAAATCTAATCTTATTTCTTCTCAATCAATATTTCCTTCAGACATATATAATCCCATTCCTCCATATCAAAACCCGTTTAATTCACATCCAATCCCTTATTAATCCAAAAAGCACATTAACACATCCAGTCTTACTCTTTTGTAATCAGACTCTCTTAACTGATCCCCTGTGGCCTTGTTTGTAATTACATGTACCACCACTGAGGCTTGGTTTGAGCTAATTCTGTTTATTGTGGAAATGGAATTCTTGTGCCCTTCCCCCCACCATGAAAATAAAAATGAAGAAAAAAAAAAAAGGGTTCTAAATATCTGTTGTATGTGTAAAGTTTTGCATTATCAGCCCAAACATGTCTTAGCCAAGCCTTTTCTGCGCCCAACACAGCATGGGAGGTGCGGATGGTGAGTCATGAGGCAAGCTACACCCGAGGGCATGCACTTACAAGAAACACGAGCAGCCTTCAGGGATCACTCTGTCAAAATTTGAGCACTCAGTAATACACTAGGAATATTTTAAGGATATTTTAATTTGACGACGCATAACGTGTGTTGCCCACAGTTTTGAGTATTCTTTTTACCGACAAAACTATGTCATCGCCTGCAGCCCATGGGTTAAGATGCATTCAATCCCATTCATTCTAATCATTAGTAATTAAAACCTCTTTAAGACAACCAACTCTTCATTAATTCTCTCTCTCTCTCTCTCTCTCTCTCTCTGTCTCTGTCTCTGTCTCTGTACAGTTTGGCAACACGTGCTACATCAACTCGGTGCTGCAGGCGCTGTATTTCTGCAAGCCATTTAGGGAGAAGATCCTGGAGTACAAGGCCAAGAACAAGAGGACCAAGGAGACTCTCTTAGCCTGCCTTGCTGACCTCTTCTACAGTATTGCCACTCAGAAGAAGAAAGTCGGAAGCATCGCGCCTAAAAAGTTCATCGCCAGGTTTAGGAAAGAGAATGGTGTGTGTGTTGTAGTTTGTTTGTGTTTGGATGTGTTTTTCTTGTTGGGGTTTCTTGTGTGTGTGTGTGTGTGTGTGTGTGTGTGTGTATGTGTGTCTGGTAATAAGTTTTAAGGTTGTGTTTTATTTGCCTTGGTTTGTGTGTTTTAGTTAGTTTTTTTTGTATTTTTTAAGTTTTTTTTTTATGAATGTGTTTGATTGCTTTCACAGTTATCATTCAAATTGTTAGATTTTTAATGCTTTTCCACTCATATTCACTTTCCATTCATTTTCTCACTCAAAAATGCTTAATTAACAAGGAAAGGTGTGTGTGTGTGTGTGCAGTTTTTGTTGTTGTTAGGTTAAGTTAAAAGTTTGACTAATAATCTCTCTCTCTCTCTCCAAAACAGTGAAATTTGACAACTACATGCAACAAGATGCGCACGAGTTCTTTGTTCAGCTCATCGACAGCATCAATGAGACAATTATGGGTGAGAAACGGGTCTTTTCTTGTGTGTGTGTGTGTGTGTGTGTGTGTGTGTGTATGGGGGTTGTTCTGTATTTTGAAAGGTGTATGTGTTCCTCTCTCTCTCTCTCTCTCTCTCTCTCTCTCTCTCTCTCTCTCTCTCTCTCTCTCTCTCTCTCTCTCTCTCTCTCACAGTCTCTCTATTCCTGACAGAGAAACAGCTGGCGGGTCGCAGTCAGGGAGGCAGCAGCGGCAGGGTGGGCGGTGGTGACGGGAGCAGCAGGCAGGGGGTGGGGGGCAGCAGGACAGTGGTGGTGGTGGCGGCAACACACAGCACCAGCAGCAGCAGCAGCAGCAGCAGGAGAACACTTGGGTCCATGAGATTTTTCAGGCGGTGGTGACGAGAGAGCTACGGTGCTTGAATTGTGAAGCGGTGAGTGTGTGTTTGTGTGTGTGTGTGTGTGTGTGTGTCCCCCTTCCTTCACTGTTACTAGTTTTATATTCCTGCATTTTTGTCTCTTTTTCCTTTCCAAATCTCTCTCTTTTTCTTTAATTCATATTCATGCCTCTTTGTCTCCCTTTTTTTCCTTTCCAAATCTCCCTCTTGTATTCTCAATCATTCATCCCTTTCTCTGGTAGACTCTGGAACTCCCTGCCTTCTTTTGTATTTCCATAACTCCCTGCCTGCTTCTCTGTTTCTGGAACCCCTCTGCCTACCCTGCCTGTTTCTGTATTTCCAAAACTCCCTGCCTGTTTCTGTATTTCTTTGCCAAATCTCTCTCTAATATCTTCAATTATTCATTTCTTTCTCTGGTAAACTCTGTAATATCTTTCCTGCTTTTGTATTTCTATAACTCCTGCCTGCCGTGCTTGTTTTTTCTATTTCTTGAACTCCCTGTCTGGTTCTCAATCTCCTCTCAAATCCGTCTCTATTACCTTCATTCATTCATCCCTTTCTCTGGTAAACTCTGGAACTCCCTGCCTGGTTTTCTCCTTCTTTCCTTGTGACTTGAAAACTTTATCTTAGAAGTTTCAAGATAGGTAGTTTATTGACACACTAACATTGAGGTACATGTTAAAAATGCCTTAATTAGCAATAACAACTCTATATCACTGTTCCTTTGACTTTGGACTGCTTTTGTAAATGAACCAGCACCTCAGTTAACTGTATTTTTTAATCATAACTTCGGTGTGTCAGATAATGTAGATAGCTAGTGCCTTATATGTAGGAAATAAATGAATATATAATTGTTCCCTGTCTATGAATCAGAAAATTGATGAATATATAAAACTTTCGTATCTTGAAATCTTGCCTGTCTTTAAATGTTACCTGTGTATTTTTTTCCTTCTCTTCTTTTATTGTTAATTTTCCTTCCCTTTTCTTTCTTTTCTTGTGTGTTTTTTTCCCTTCTCTTCCTCTTTCAGCATCAATTTCTTTTCTTCTCCATTTTTTTTTCAGTTTCTTTTGTGTCTGTCAGTCTTACCTGTCTTAATTCCTTGAGAACCATGATGCATTTCCTTATTCTGTTTACTATTTGGTGATTTTATACAGCTTCAGAAACTCATAGGGGGGATTAAAATAGTGAAGACTGTGGCCATTAATCTTCTGACCTCCATAGACACTTCCTAATGTCAATAGAATGGTCTAATTGTACACAAATCTCAAGGTAAAAATGTGTCCCAGTACTGTATTCTGTATCACTGTTTTTCAAAGGCTCCAATTGAAGATACTTGTATTTTAAAAAGTATTTTCATGGTTCCAGTGATGGATTGGCAAAATTTCTAGTTTATTAATCCCTTCAATACTGGGACACATTCTTACCTTGAGATTTATGTACGATTTGACCATTTCATTTACATTAGGAATGATCTGTGGAGGTCATATCATTAATGGCCAGTCTTCACTATTTTAATCTTCCATGTGAGTTTCTGAAGCTGTATAAAATCACCAAATAGTAGCCAGAATGAATATGGAGATGTGTCATGGTACTGAAGGGGTGAAAAGGAGAAACTGTCTTGAAACCTGGGTAGTTGTCTCTGTGGCCTTGGAAAATTGTTGAAGCGAGAGGGAAAGGCATTTTTTAATATGGGTGTAAATGTTAACTGTATGAATATTACCTGTCTATCAACCTTACCTATCTACCATCACAGGTGAGAAGCACAGACGAGGTGTTGAACAATTTATCAGTGGAGGTGCACCAGAACACCAGCATCACTCACTGCCTGCGCTGCTTCTTCTCCACGGAAACCATCAGCGCTGAGAACAAGGTGCTGTGTGAAAACTGCTGCTCTCTTCAAGAACACCAGGTACGTGTGGGCTGTTGGGGATACCTGGGTGTACGTTAGCTTTGGGTTTTTTGTGTTTGCTTATTATTATTATTATTATTATTATTATTATTATTATTATTATTATTATTATTATTATTATTTATGAATAACGGGTATGTGTGGGCTGTTGGGGCTAAGTCTGTCTATTCTAAAATGGCTCCTGGATTCAGAACATAGTAGCTTCTTGATAACGTAATTGATTTAATGTGAATGATACTTGTTTTGTGTTGATGAATGCACTTATCACAAGGACAGCTCACGGTTTGCCTCATGATCTGACAACCACCACCCTGGGACACCATTCAGACCCAGACCGTCACCCAGGAGGCGATTTAGATTACACACACTATAGCTTAGGTTACGTTAGGTTTGGCATTTTGTTTATTATTATTATTATTATTTATTTATTTATTTATTTATGAGCACTAGATATGTATGGGGTGCTGGGGTTAGGTTAGGTTATTTATTTATTTATTTATTGTATGGGGTGTCTCGGTTAGGTTCTTTCTTTCTTTCTTTCTTTCTTTCTTTCTGAACACCAGGTATCTGTTGGTAGTTGGAGTTACATTAGGTTATTTTATTTATTTATTTATGTATCTATTTATTTACTTTTATTTATTTATTTTTTGGGATTGTGTTTATTTATTCATGTGTTTTTATTTTATTTTTGTTTACCTTCTTTTCCGTGTTTATTTTTTGTGTTGTCATTTGCATTGTGTGTTAGCCTCATTGTTGTCATTCTCTCATTCATTCATGCTGTCAGTCAAATATTCACACTTTCATGCAGTTTCTTCCTCAAATATATAGTTTTTCTTATAATCTATTCACTCACTCACTAATACAAAACACACTAAAACATTTCTGACAGACAATAAAACAACAAAATATTAACTCAATCGCAAAATCTCACAAAGACACTCTAAAATGCTCAAACACTCAGCAGAGATAAAGATAAATGCCAAAACACTTCTGAATGACATTAAAATTAACACACACACACACACACACACACACACACACACACACACACACACACACACACACACACACACACACACTAAAAACACACAATAAGCACGCTAAAACACTTCAACATAACGGTAAAACACCATAACATTCTCTCACACACTCAAAAACACACAAAAATACTAAAAAAAAAAAAAAACTAAACACTTCAAAATGACAATAAAAGCAAAATATTAACTCTCTCTCTGTCTCTCTCCCATGCAGAAAAGGACTCGCGTTAAGAAGCTTCCCACAATTCTGGTGTTGCATTTGAAAAGGTTCCAGTTCCTCGGCCAGTACAACAGAACACTCAAGCTCTCCCACCGTGTCGTCTTTCCCCTGGAGCTTAGAGTGTTTGATACGGTGTGTGTGTGTGTGTGTAATAATAATGATAATAATAATATACGGTTTATTAGGAATTGCAGTACATACATAGTGAAAATATACATGGGGAGGAGGCTTATGACTAGTATCCTATTCTAATGGTTTATGGGTCGTACCATGGTGGGTATAGCACTGTTTTGTAGTGGTCAGTTCTAGTGGCCTTGGTGGGTATGAGGACATTGTTGTGACGTGTGGTGTGGACAGGTTAAGGGGTGGCATGGGGGAGAAGGTGCCAAAGCCTTGGGTGACATAGTAGGCTTCTGCCCAGTATCAACAGGGCCTCTCAGTGTTTGTTAGGCAGTCTGGGAAGGTGTGTGTGTGTGTGAGAGAGAGAGAGAGTGTTAATATTTTGGTGTTATGCAGAAATGTTTTGGCATATATTTTTGTTTCTGTGTGTGTGTGTGTGTGTGTGTGTGTGTGTGTGTGTGTGTGTGTGTGTGTGTGTATCTTCTCTTAACTATTCCTTCCCTTCTAACATTACCATCTTGAACTCCTATCTCTAACTCTCTCATTTCTAACACTCCCTATCTCTAACACCCTCTATCTCCAACTTTCTTACCTCTGCCACTTCCCTCTCTCTGTCTCTCACATTTCCTCATCTCCTCTAACACTCCCGCTATCTCCCTCATTGCAGAGTCTGGATGCCGTGAACCCAGACCGCCTGTATGACTTGGCGGCAGTGGTGGTGCATTGCGGGACTGGAATCAACAGGGGTCACTACATTGCCATCGTTAAGTCCCACCGGTTCTGGCTACTGTTTGACGATGATGCTGTTGATGTGAGTATTGCTATGTGTGTGTGTGTGTGTGTTTGTCTTGTGTTGTTTCTCTTGTTTTCTTTTGTTGTGTCTTTTTCTTTTTTCTTTTGTTCGTTTGTGTTTCTTGTGTGTCTATTTTCTTGTTTTGTTTTCCATTTTCTTTATCTTCTTTCATCTTGTTCTGTTATTTGTCTGTTTTACAAAATGTTGGTATCTTTTTTACTCTCCCCTTTCCTTCCCATCTCTCCCCTTCTCTTCCCTTGTCTCCTTTTCCCATCTCCTCTTCCCTTCCCATCTTCCTTCCTTCCCTTCCCATCTCTTCCCTTCCCATCTTTCATTCTCTTCTCTTCCCTTCTCTACCTTTCCTCTGTCTTTCCTTTTCCATCTCTCCCTATCTTCTCTCTTCTTTTCCCTTCCCATTCCTATCTCTTCTCTCCCTTTCTTTCTTTCCTTTTTTCTATCTCTCCCCTTTTCTTCCCATCTCTCCTCTTCCATTCCCATCTTCTCTTTCCTTCCCATCTCTTGTATTCTCTTCCCATCCTTTCCCTTCCCTTATATCCTCTTCCCTTTCCATCTCTCCCCTTCCCCTCCTTTTGCTCCTCTTCTTATCTCCCCTTCCTTCCATCTCCCCTTCTTTTCCCATCTCTCCCCTTATGTTTTCAGAAAATTGACCCGTCGTTAATGGAGGAATTCTACGGCCTGACTTCCGAGCTCCAAAAATCTTCGGAAACTGGTTACATTCTCTTCTACCAAGCCAGGGACCCTACTTAACTCACCCACCTACCACCACCACCACCACCTCCACCTCCACCTCCACCGCCACCACCACCGCAACCACTAACACCTCCACCGCCACCACTACTTCTACCACCACCACCGTCACCGCCACTACCACCACCACCGCCGCCGCCGCCGCTGCTGCTGCTGTCGCCACCGTTGCTATCTTGGAATTAAGTTTTTTTTTTTTTTTTTTTTTTTTTTTTTTTTGTTAAGGGAGATTGTGCCAAGATTGGTGTGGTGTGTTTTGTTTGTCCATTTGTTTCTGGGTTTGTTTGTTTACGTGTGGGTTTTGAGAGAGAGAGAGAGAGAGAGAGAGAGGAGGGGATTGAAGCGTTTATTCTCTCTCTTTCCAGTGAAGGATGAGGTAGAAAACTAAAAGACACAGTTTCCTCTCTCAGTTCTTAGCAAAAATAGAAAAAAATATAAAAAAAAGTTAATTGAAAGATTGTAAAGTGATAGAAGTGACTCAGATGTTGGGAAGGAAAGGAAACAAGAAAAAAAATGATGAGAACAAAGAAAATAATGTGTGTGATGTTGAAATAAACCAAAAGAAAGGAAACAGGAAAATGAGGAAGATAAAGAAAATAATAGCCAGGATGTTTCAAATAAATCAAAAGAAAGTAGAGAGAAAAAAAATGGTCTAGATGTGAAAATAAATCAAAATAAAGTAAAAAAAAATGAGGAAAAAGAAAATGATAGCTAGGATGTTGAAATAAACTGAAAGAAAGTAAACAAGAATAAGGAAAGAGGAAAGCAAAGAAAATAATGATGAAAAATGAAAATATAAAGTGGAATAAAGATAACTAAAAAAAAAAAAAAAGGAGTATTGCCATGAACTCAGAACTCAAAAACGAACTTAGATCTTTGTAAGATAAAGAGAAAAGAAGAAGAAGAAAAAAAAAAAAAACTTGCTCTAGAATATCAAAATAAAATTGACAAATATTAAAAGGTGAAATTAAAAAAACACAAAAAGATTACAATAAGAAAAAAATGCAAATAATTGATCTTATGTTTAGAATTTGGAGTATTATAAAGAATTGAGTGATTAGTAACATGTTCAGGAATTTAAATAGAGAATTGACATACCTGAGAATTGAGATGCTATAAAGACTTGAGAACAGAGTAATTGATGATATGTTGAGAATTTGGAGTATTGTAAGGAATTAAGTGATATGTTTACAATCTGGAGTATGATAAAGAAATGAGTGATTGATATATTTAGGAATTTAGATAGAGAATTGACATCGCTTTCTGAGAATTAAGTTGCTATGAAGACTTGAGAGGAAAGCAATTATTAATGTGTCTAGAATTTGAGTATTATAAAGAATTGAGGGATTGATATGTTGAGGAATTTAAGTATAGAGAATTGACATTTATGTTGCTATGAAGACTTGAGAGCAGAGGATTTGTGATGTGCTTAGTAATTCAATAGTTGTGTAGAATTGAGTGGTGATAGTTTGTAATGTGTTCAGAAATTCAATTTGTGGATTTTTTATTGGAAAATTTGGCATGGAAAGGAACAAATAAAATAGAAAAAAAATATATATAGTGAAAGTGAATGAAAATATTCAGAATATTGGAAAAAAAAGTTTGAGAAAAATAAGCAAAAGAAGAAAGGGAAACAAAAAGAAATCTCAGCTAAATGCAAGGAATGGAAGGAAAATTATTATTATCTTTTGAGATGAAGGAATGAAGTCACCACCACCACCACCACCACCACCACCACCACCACCACCACCACCACCACCACCACCACCACCACCACCACTACCACCACCACAACAGTGAAGGCATAATGTGTGGTGTGTGTGGTGGGATGTCATTGCTCAGTCTATGTGGTTGAGATGTGTGGAGGCATGACAGAGACCACCACCACCACCACCACAACAACAGCAGCAACAACAAGCCCAGTGAATGAATACAGTGATGTGGTTGAGTGGTGCTGCTCGGAGAAGTTTGTATTCAGAGGCTACCACCACCACCACCACCACCACCACCACCACCAGCCAGAGTCAGCAGAAGACGTCACGTGGCGCACCACTGCTCAGTTAATACCCGCTGCCACCACCACCACCCTAACCTAACCTAACCTAACTGTTAAGTCCACCGCTAAGTGAATAAATCTATATAAATACAAAATATAAATATATAAATATATAAATATCTATAAATAAATATATATATATATTGAAACGTTCGTACTGCTACATATGTGTGTGTGCGTATGTAGGGATGTATGTACGTGTGTATGTATGTACTTGCTGCAATGGCACTGTAAATAAGAGTCTATTATTACAGAGAGTTTTGTAGATAGATAGTTAATAGTGACACAGATCGCTCCTTTCACTTCAGACTGCTTGCGTTGTGTTTCTCTCTCTCTCTCTCTCTCTCTCTCTCTCTCTCTCTCTCTCTCTCTCTCTCTCTCTCTCTCTCTCTCTCTCTCATTTTTTTATTTATTTTTCTTATTTTGATTTCTACATTTTGATATTTTTCTATTCATTTTTTTCTTTGTTTTCTTGTTTTCTTTTCTTTCTCATTTTTTTTGTTATTTATTTATTTATTTATTTATGTATTTCTCTTTCATTGTTGTACATTTTGATTCTTTTTCCATTTTTCTTTGTTTTTCTCTTATTTCTTTTGTATATTTTGTGTATTTGTGTGATCCTTCTTCCTTTTGTTTATATTTTGTTTCCTCTTTTGTTTTATTATTTGTCTAGTTATTTATTTATTAGCATATTTTTAAACCTTTATTGTTACCTTCATTCTCTCTCTCTCTCTCTCTCTCTCTCTCTCTCTCTCTCTCTCTCTCTCTCTCTCTCTCTCTCTCTCTCTCTCTCTCTCTCTCTCTCTCTCTCTCTCTCCATTTCCTCCATTTCTTCACCATTCCTGGCCAGTGCATTACCATTTTACCTAAGCCCACCACCACCACCACCACCACCACCCATTTCATTTCTAGAAGGAAGAAAATTAATTGCTTTCATTTCCACTCCAGACGAGGAATCAATGTTTTTTTTCTGGTTTCGGTATTGTAATTGTTGTTCGGATGTCAATTTGCTGTTTTGTTGTGTTTTTTTGTATGGTGTTTGTGTTCCGGTAGTGTTTCGTGGCTGGTGATTGGTCGGTGTGGTTGACGAGGAAGGTTTCTGATTGGGTAGTCATGTAGGGGAAGTGTAGAGTTGAAACTGTAAACATTAAGTCTTTTACTACACTTTATGCTACCACTTAGTTTTCATGTATACAGTTTTGATGTATTTCCCTTCCTCACACACACACACATACACATACACACTCACAAGTAGAAATTATAGGTGCTTTGTCTTTTTACTATATACACACTGTTTTGGTAAAGTAATCCCCACACACACACACACACACACAAACACTGCTGTCACTCACCACACACCCACTTCTCACCTCCCACACACACTTATCACCCTGTCATACATACCTGTCCACCCCCCACACACACCTATCACCTCCACACACACATCTGTCACCCCATACATCTGTCACCCCTGCATACACCTGTCACCCACCACACATACTTGTCTCCTGCCCCCTATACACACACCAGTTGCCTTCCCACACACTCCCATCTCACCAACACATTTCTCATCCACCTCCACACACCTGTCGCCCACACCTGTCAGCCCCTCAACACACACCTCTCCCAAGAACACACCACCCTTTCTAGCCACACAACAGTCAGTCCTTCAACACACACCTGTCACCCGCTCAACACACACACGTCACCACCTCGACACACACCTGTCACCCCATGAATACACACCAGTCAGCCCCTCAACACACACCCCTCCCAACCACACACATCACCCCTTCAACCCACACCCATCACTCATCACCTAACCTACATTACTTGAGGCAGGAATAAAGGGTTGATCTTGTCAGTATTACAAAGGACACTGTTTACATTCTCAAGTTAGCTATGAAAAACTACAAAAAAGGGCAAAAAAAAAATGTATATTAAGAAAACGTATGTACTTTGTCACTGGGGAATTTTTTAACGGACTTTTTGTGTCTTTGGTGTGTTTCTTTCTCTCTCATTTGTGTGTTTTTGCTATATGAGTGTTGTAGGATTCTTTTGTTTGTTTTTTAATGGAGAAATTGTTGTTTTTTGTGTGGGTGTATCATTCTCTCTCTCTCTCTCTCTCTCTCTCTCTCTCTCTCTCTCTCTCTCTCTCTCTCTCTCTCTCTCTCTCTCTCTCTCTCTCTCGTTGTCCTTCCTGTTGTTATGTGTTGGTGTGTACAGAGTGTTTTGATACTTACACTTTTTCTAAACTGACAACACTCACAAACTTTTACCCAAACATGCAACATACAAGATGCAATTTTTGATAGATGTACAGTATTTATTGACACACACACACACACACACACACACACACACACACACACACACACACACACACACACACACACACACAGAATTATGATAAGTAAAAGACAAACATGAAAACTTGAAAAACAAAGTGAGAAAAAGAACAAAGATAGAAACAACACAAAATATAGGAAAAACAAAACAAACATAAATAAACAAAAAAAAAATATCCAGAAAAACACAGAAATATTAAGAGAAACAATGGAACAACACATCAAGCTAAGAACAAAACACACAAACGCACACACACAGATGCAATACTACCAAACATGCTCACACGTCTCGTCCATGTGTTGCCGTTTGTCTGCGGAACACTTTGTCGTTACCTAACTTTACCTAACCTAACCTAACCTTACCTTTGATTTCCATAACACTTCTTTCACCCTTCCCATCTCCCTCTCACCCACCACTAGGACACAATCAGAGCCCTTTATCATCATCATCACCATCATCATCATCATCATCTTCTGTTTCCACTCCTTTCCTTCTCTTCCCAGTGTTACGTGGTGTTGAAAATCATGTATGTTGTGTTTTATTGTTTGCCGTATTTGTGTGTTTGTGTGTTTGTGTTTGTTTGTTCCTTGAGGTTTGTAATGTGATGGGAAGGTGTGTGTGTGTGTTTTTTTTTTTTTTTTATTTATTTATCTTTATTTATTTATCTATTTTTTGTGGGTGTTTATTTCTGGTCCTGTATTTGTGTTTTGGTTTGTTTTTCTTCTCGTTTCTTGTTTGTGGGAATGATGTGGAGTTAGCTTCCGTTTGTGTGTTTGTATGTGTGTTTGTTTATTCTATTTACAACTCGCAGAAAGATTGTGCTTTTGTTTTCCAACTTGTCTTGTTTATCCTGCTTATTTATTTATTTATTTATGGAACTATTTTACCATTTGTTTTTTTCATTATGTGTGTTTATGTTTGTTTTTGAGACGTACGGCAAGATTACGGCATTTGTTTTCATGGTGTGTGTTTTGTTATCAGTGGCGTGTGCGATGACGGATGAGTTTCCAGTGGTGTGTGTTTCATGTCCTGCGTTTTGAATTGGTAATGATGTGTTTATGTGTTGATGTGTTGGTGTCTTGTGTTGCGTTTCGTGTGGTGTTTCAAGATGGCAACAGTGTGTGGCCTGAGGTAATGGTAATATTGGTGTCATAACTTTGTATTTCTGTAGATATATTTTACATGTGTTTTGAAATGGATGTTCTTTTTAGTTTGTGTTTCTGAATGGCAATACTTTACAGGATGTGCTGAAATATTGTTATGTTGTTAAGTTGAGGCTTTGCTGTGTTGTATTCATCTTGTGTTTCAAAATAGCAACATTCTTAAGCTGTTTTGAATAGGTCACTAATTTTGTCTTGTGTTTCTCGATGGCAACACTGCGGCCATGTTGACGTAATGACACAGTGTTACCAATACAATGTGAGAGAAACTTATACGATTACAATTATTCATATGTATTTCGGTAATGCTAAAATTTTACGTTGGTTTATGTCGCTAGTCCACACACAACTCTTTGTTTCCTGGAGGTGTTCAGTACGGCTTAGTTTTGTGTCTGTTTGTCTGTTTCACCTCGCATCACTTTACCAGTTCACTAAAGATTCCTTATTCTGCACAAACTTTCATGTCATCTTCTTATCATTATTTTCTGATTTATATTACCTGTATTTCTAGTTTCTGTCTCTATATTAACAGTACTTTTCTTTTCCACCCTTATTTCCTCATATTTCACTTCATACCACTGCAAGTTTACCCCAAAAATTTATTCTGTTCAAACTTTGATGTATGCTTCCTCCTAACACTATTTTTTTCTATTTATTATCATTATCTCTTTAGTTTCTGTCTATATATTAAGAGCATTTTTATTTTTTGCCCTTATTTCTTCATATTTCACTTCATATTCTGCTCAAATTTTGATGTACGCTTCCTCCCAGCACTATTTTTCTACTTATATTATGATTATCTCTAGTTTCTGTCTATATATTAACTGCACTTTTATTTTCTACCCTTATTTCCTCATATTTCACTTCATACCACTGCAAGTTCACCCAAAAAACCTTAATCTGCTCAAATTTTGATGTACGCTTCCTCTCAACACTAATTTTCTTTATTTGTTTTATTATTATCTCTTTAGTTTCATCCTTTATTTAGTCTGTTTCATTTCCCATCATTCAATAAGGTTGCCAGAATAGTGAAGTCATTCCAAACACTCATTTATGCTTCCTCCCAACACTATTATATATGTATCATTATTTCTCTAGTTTCTCATTTTTGTCTCTTTTCAGTCTGCTAGCACTATTTTACATTTTTTTGTCGTTATTTCTTTAGTTTCTCATTTGATTTGTCTCTTTTTAGTCTGCCAACCCTATTTTGTATTTTTTATAATTATTTCTTTAGTTTGTCATTTGATTTGTCTGCCAAAACACTTCATTCTACACAAACTTTTATTTAAAGGTTCTGTTCAATATATTTGTATGATATTAGTGCGTCTAGTTTTTGCTTTGATTTCACTGCCAAAATACTTAAATTCTTCACAAACTCCTTTAATGCCAATCTCCTGCCATGGTTTCTGTATTATATTACCAGTATCTGTAACATTGCTAAGTATTTATCGTATTACCGGCGTCTGTGTGTAATTTCTCTCCACGTTCTACCTCCAAGACTGTTTATTGATGGACCTACAGGATCACCGCCCCACACTGCCCCTGCTCTTGTATTACCTCTATTTATTATTTCTGCATCATTTTACATTTCATTTCACTGTGGCCACTCATTCATTCATACACTCACATACATACAGTTTCCAATATTGTCTTTTCTTGTTATCATTATGTATTATTTGTGCAAGTATCATCATCAATCATTTGTCATACACCTACACACATACACACATCATTATTCTGCTTTTTCTCAATCCTGTATTTCCAGTGTATATATCATTATTAAATATTATCATTTTTGCATCACTTAAACCACACACACACACACACACATGCATCATTGTACAGTCTCCCACAATGCCCTTCCTCTTGTTAAAATGTATGTACTGTTTCTATTTTACATCACGTCATCACAGCAGTCACTCACAAACCACCTACACACACTCACAATACATACACACACATGCATCATTGTACAGCCTCCCACAATGCCCTTCCTCTTGTTAAAATACATGTACTGTTTCTATTTTACATCACATCATCACTACAGCCACTCACAAACCCCTACACATACACACACACATACAGTCCCCACAAGTTAGTCACAAGTCTCGAGTGAAAGCAACAACAGCGCTGAGATGTGAGAGGCTTGCCATGTTTCCCCACCAAGGAACACTCTCTCATCTCGTGCTAGCCAGGAGGAGCTGTGGGTCTCTCTCTCATCTTGGAGGCCTGAGGTACATAAGGTTCTTGTCTCTGTGTGTGAGTGTGTGTGTGTCTTGTGGTGCTACAGTGCATCACACATCTGGTTTATTGTTTGTAATTGTTTTGGCTATCCAGGTGTTTTCAGAGTGTGTCTTGTGTGTGAGTGTGTCTTGTGGTGCTTTTAAAATGTGTTCTGTGTATGATTTTACCAAGTTTAGGTATAGAATTTTGTTTTGATGTGTTTATTTCCTTTTACACATTATTAAAACGATGGATGAAAATTTTATGTTTGAGGTGCCAATGATTACAAGTTGGTAGTTATTTTTGCTAAAGCACAAAGTTATTTTTCTATCATTCTGTTTGATTTAAGGAAGACTTAGAACACAAATATAGGTTTCGTTTGCTTAATATTAGGCAAGGCTAACTCTTACTACCTTAGTTTTATGCAAGACACACTCATAAACACACCAATAAAGTTTGTGTTACTCAGCTGCACATGACACACTTTTTAAACGTCAATATAAGTCATTCACTCAATTCTAACCAAGGCACACAGTTGTTAGGTCAGTTTATTGGTTTACTCAGTGTTATATCAGACACACACACACCCCACAAGCCACCACCACTCACAACAGCACCCCACCACTGCCTCTGGGTGAGTGAAGGACTAGCCACCTCCTCCTCCCCCCAAGACAGCCATGACCCTACCAAGTCCAACCTCTGTGATATTATATGTATTATTATTATGCAGGCTGTGATGGGGTCATGACTCAAGGGACTACACACCTCTCACCTCTCACCAATCTCTCACTGGCTCTGTATGGGTTCTCCTGTCTCTCTCTTTCCCTCCCTCTCCCTCTCCCACCCTCCTGCCCTTCCCTATCCACTGTTATTCTGGTACAGTTTATTATTGTATATGATGTTGAATAGTAAAGAAGTCTGAAGATCATTGGTGTGTGGTTTTGTTTTTACCTTTGTGTGTGTGTGTGTGTGTGGTGAATTATTTTTTTTTTTTTTTTTTTATATATAATTTGTACCATGTGGGTTCTTCCCAGGTATTTATGGGGTAAAGGAGGTGTCTCTTTTTGGGTACCTCCAATCTGAAGGCCCACCCGTAGGAACCGTTACCCTGAGTGAGGAAGTCCAACCTGCACTCGGACCGTGGACAGGATTTTGAACCCGTGTGCTTGGAGACCCCTCGGACCCCAAAGGGCTTCCAATGTACCACCAGTGTATTTTGTCTTTCATCTCATTATTTGTTTCATTTCATTGATTTACTGATTTATTTTGTATTTTATTTAATTTTTTTACTCTGATGTAGGAAGGATGTTTTGTTATTGCATTTATCTTTATTTCATTGATTTATTTTATTTATTTTGTATTTTATTTATGGTTTTGCTCTGATCCAAGGAGAAACTAAATCACATGTTTTTTTTATTTGCTCTTGTTATGTTAGCTTCAATTTGTTCATTTAATTATATTTGAAGGTGTTTATGGAATGATAGAGTGGCCAATGCAGATGTCATTCCCTTAATGTAGGAAACGTGAGAGAATGATGGGTGGATTTGGTGGAAGTGTGATGTTAACTGTTGACTCAAAAGTTTCAAGGTGTTAATAGAATAATGCATTACTGTAGTGTATTAGTTTCTTTCTACTGTAGTGCAGGAACAGCAGACAAAATACCATGATTGTTTGTTGATAGTTATAATTTTTCTCCATTTCTCTCTCTCTCTCTCTCTCTCTCGAGCACATTTTGACTCAACACAATTAAGATCACTAAACTCACGTGAACACAAGCTGATACAGACAAATAATGTATCCAATTGCTTAAAACATGAGATTAACTTTACTTTCTGAAAACCCATAACTTTTCATTCCCATTTAGTGAAAACATGGCCTTTTCTTTTCACTCTTTTCATTGCCCTGGCCTGTTTTCCCCCTCTTGCAAAAAATATAAATGATAACTTCTTTTGTGTTCATTAACTGAAAACCATATTAACTTTTGTGGTAGTATTGAAAACATGGCATTTCTTGAACAGTTCAGAGAGAGAGAGAGTGAGAGGAAGCTTTGAGATAAGAGCAGGAAGTGTTATCAGTGACTACACACACAGGAGCCCAGCCTTTCTCAGTGGCAGCAGCGTCAGGATGTGAAGCTTGTCAGTGATACCAGCACTGGGATGTCATGTCTGTGTCTGCCTCTGTTGACATTACTTCTGTTACTCTTTTATCTTAAGCATTTGACTTTCTTTTTGGAAACCGAGAATTTTTTATTTATTTATTTACTTATTTTTATTGTTACTAGTGTCCATGTTTTTTACTTTTCTTTCTTTTTAGCAACCAGATATTCTTGTTTTTTCTTTTCTCTTAACCACTTCAGTTCTGGGATGCATTTTTACCTTGAGTTTTATGTACCATTAGACCATTTTATTGACATTAGAGGTCAGAAGATTAATGACCACAGTCTTCACTATTTTAATCCCCCACATAAGTTTCTGAAGCTGTATAAAATCACTAAATAGTAACCACAATGAATAGGGAGGTGCATCATTGTACTGAAGGGGTTAATTGTTACTATTACTCTCAAAACTAATGCTAGGATACCAGGAACTGCACAGATGCAAAACTATTTCTTTCTTACACACTCATATTTTTCTTCTCATCTTGAATTAGCAAGAAGTATTAATGCATTTCACCTTATTTTGTCTCATCTGCTGGTCATGTCACTATACAAATGCTAGAATATCCTTGAATTTCGTATGGATTTCTTCACAGTCTGAAATGGCCATAAGTATCCATGCATTTCATTCTTATTTATTTGCAGTTCGTCACTACACTAATGCTAGAACATGCTGTTTCATTCTTATTTAGTCTTCCTTGCAGCTCATGTCTTTATACTAATGCCAGAATATTAAGAATGCACTGATGCTAAAACTAATTCTTTCTTGTAATTTCAGATTTTTTATTTGAATTTGCAGTGTCTATTCATGCATTTAATTTCTATTTAGTCTTATTTACAACTTATGTTACTGATGCTAGAATATTAAGAACCACACTGACACAAAACAATTTTTTTTTCTCTATGAATAAGCAATAAGTATGCATCCATTTCATTCCTATTTAGTCTTATTTGCAGCTGAGGTCACTATACTAAAGCTAGAATATTAGGAACTGCACTGTCAACTTGTCAAGGCTAATTCTTTCTTGTACATCCATATTTTTTTCCATTTAAGTTAGCAATAAGTCTATGCATCCATTTCATTCCTTTTTTGTCATCTTTGCAGCTATGTCACTATACTGATGCTGGAATATTAGGAACCATACTGTCAAAACTAATTTTCTTGTACATTCATATTTTTCTATTTAAGTTAACAATAAGTCTATTCATGCATTTCATTTTTTTTTTTGTCATCTTTGCAGCTTATGTCACTATACTGATGCTGGAATATTAGGAACCATACTGTCAAAGCTAATTTTCTTGTACATTCATATTTTTCTATTTAAGTTAACAATAAGTCTATTCATGTATTTTATTCTTTTTTGTCATACTTGCAGCTTGTGTCACTATACTGATGCTGGAATATTAGGAATCATACTGTCAAGGCTAATTCTTTCTTAAACTGTACATTCATATTTTTTTCTATTTAAGTTAGCAGTAAGTCTATTTAATTCCTTTTTAGTCTTATTTGCAGCTTATGTCACTATACTGATGCTAGAATATTAGAAATCACACTGTCTAGGTTAATTCTCTTTCCTGTTTGAATTAGCAGTAAGTATTCAACCACTTCATTCAATCTTTTCCATGTTGCAGTACTAACACTATACTTTAAGGAACACTGACACAAGATGAAGGAAAAGTCACGTATATTTATGAACAGCGAAGGACTGACATTCACTGCTGTGCCCGTCACTGCCCCTTACTCCTGTCACAGCACCGGCCAAGGCGCCACACACGGGACACAGCAGAGTATAAATAAACCAGAGAAAAGTGAACACCCACCACCACCACCACCACTACCTTAACTTACTCCCCTTCCTCCTCCTCCTTCAGGTAAATGGTTTTGTTGTACAGCTTACTTTGAGACCTTAACAGTTTGTCTTTTAAAGTTTGAAATACTTGACTTGGTTTTAATGGGAGTTGTATTTTATAATCTCAAAAATACAAATAATCTCAAAATACAAACACACTAAATAATGAGGAATACATTACATTAGATCCTTAACAAATATTTACTTTGGGTTTTGAACATAATAAGTTTGATTGTTAAGGTGTATTTTGTAACTTCAAAATACAGATAATCACTAGAAATTGCAGATCATGACAAAATGATAATACTTCCTACATTAATACAAATGACAACCAGTAACTTTGAAATAAATGATGACTAAATAATAGAAATAAAGAGATACTGGATGATTCAGTTTGGAATAATGATAAAAAAGAAATGGAAAATATCTGTGACTTGGAAATGATATTGATGACTTAATAAAAAAAAAATGAGCAACCAATAACCTAATAACCTAACAATAACCAAATTTAAAGAAAAATACAAAAAAAAATATCATAAACAAAAATAGATAAATATGAAGAAAAAAATAGAAAAAACAATAAATCTAAAATAAATATGAAAAAATTGAAAAAGATAAAGATAAATATGAAGAAAAGTAGAAAAAACAATACAATAAATAAAACTAGATAAATATGAAGGAAAAGTAGAAAAAATACAATAAATAAAAATAAATCATAAAAAAAAAAAAAAAAGAACCTGACGACCAAGCTTCACCCATGGCAGTGTTTCTAATCTTGGTTTCAATTAATTTTCACATCAACGGTACAATTTTTCTTTCTTTCCCAGTTTTCCAGAAAGCAAGAGTCACGTTTCAAAACAAAGTGTTGTGCCGTAGTTAAGAAACAAGATGCACACACACACACACACACACACACACACACACACACACATACAAACAAACACACACACACACACACACACACACACACGTTAGATATACAAGATGAGACAACAATAGAGAAAGAAAGATAATAAAGAAGGAAGAAAAAACGTTAGAAAATAAATTGTAATGAGATGAAAAGGAAATAGGTTTAAAAAGGGAAAGTCAAGAAACAAAGAGAATAAATGATAAGGAATAACAAGATAAAGGATGAATAGAGGAACACTACAGAATATAAGAGGAAATATAAAATGAAAAGAAAAAGAAAGTGAAGATTCAGAATTAGTGAAGAAGACAAAGGGAACACAACAAATTAGAGAAACAGCTTCAAAACAAGATAGAAGGAAGAAATACAAGAAAAAAGGGAAAGGAGGAGAAAACAACAAATTAAAAAAGGAAACTAATGGATGGAATAAGATTGAATGAAGAGATACACAAAAAATGTTGAATAAAAAAAAAAAAAAAAAAAAAAAAAAAAAGGAAATGCTACAAAATGAGAAAAAAAATAAAAATAAATAAATAAATAAAGCTTGTGAATAAGACTGAAGGATGGAAAAAATACATTAAAAAAAAACAACAGGCTAAACATAAACAAAAACAGAAAAAATTAGAAAAAACAAAAACAAGAAAAGGCTGAAAGATAAAAAAAACAAGAAGAGAGAGAGAGAGAGAGAGAGAGAGAGAGAGAGAGAGAGAGAGAGAGAGAGAGAGAGAGAGAGAGAGAGAGAGAGAGAGAGAGAGAATGAAACAACCACTTCTACATATTAAGAGAAAGAATGAAAGAGTTAGGAACGAGAAAAAGGAAGAAAAAAAAAAAAGATATCAAAAGAAATTATTAGAGAGAGAGAGAGAGAGAGAGAGAGAAAGAGAGAGAATGAAAGAAACACTCCCTCTACATTCAAATCACCACCACCACCACCACCACCACCTCTAGCCCTTTAGTAAGAGCTCCTTCCCTGTGTGTACTCAGCAGGGAAGGTGAGGCGGTACGACCCACTGCCACTCCACAAGGGAAGAGTGCCAGCAATGGGGATGATGTTCCAGGAGAGAGAGAGGGAGACGTTCTTGTGACCCCTGGCAGGAAAAATTGGACGGGTTAATGTGGGGTGTGTTACTGTGTGTGTGTGTGGTTTTGGGGTTTTGTTGTGTTTTGTGGTGTTTTTGGGTGTTTTGGGAGGTTATGTAGTGTTTGTGGGTGTTTTGTGTGTTTTTGGGGTATTTTGTGTTTCAGGAGTGTTTTGGGGTGTTCTGTGTTTTGTGGTGTTTTTGAGTTTGTGCGTGTTTTGTGTGTTTTTGGGGATGTTTTGCGTGTTTTTGGGGGAGATTTTGGGGGTTTATGTTGTGTATTTTGGGGTTATATTGTATTTTGTGGGTGTTTAGTGATGTTTTGTGTGTGTTTTTGGAGTATTTTGTGTATTTTTGGGTGTTACTGAGGGTTATGTTGTGTTTTGTGGGTGTTTTGTTGGGTTTATGTGTGCGTTGTGGTGTTCTCTTGTGTTTTTTGGGATTGTGTGTGTTTTGGGTGTGTTGTGGTGTTTAAGTGTGTTTTTGGGTATTTCATTGTGTTTAGAGTGTGTTCTGGGTGGGTGTTGTAGTATTTTTGGGTAAGTTACTGTGTGTTGCAGTGCTTTTGGTGTTTGTGGGTATTTTGCTGTGTTTTGAATGTTTTGTAGTGCTGTGTTTCTGTATTTTTAAGTGTTTAGTGTGTGTTGTTGCTTTGAGTGCGTGTGATAAGGTATTTTGAGTGTTTGGGAGTGTGTGTTCCATGTTGTTGTGTTTTCAGTGTGTTTGGCGGGTGTGATGTTGTGTTTCGAGGTGTGTTCCTGTGTTTTGAGTGTGTTTGGGAAGGTGTTGCTGTGTTTTGAGTCCATGGCGGGTGTGTGGTGACATGGTTTCAATGTATTTTGTGGGGGGGTGTTGTGTTTCAGGGTGTGTTGCTGTGAATTTCAGTGTTTTTGGGTGTGTCACGTTTTGAGTGTGTTTGTATGGCTGTTACTGTGTTTCATGTTTTGAGTGTGTTTGGGGGTGTGTTAATGTGTGTTGTATGTTTGTGTGGTGTGTTGCAGTGTTTGGAGTGTTACAAGTGTGTTGCAGTGTTTGGTGTGTGTTCTTGGAGTGTTTAATGAATTTTGTTTTACATTTTTGACATTATTATTTCCAGAGAGAGAGAGAGAGAGAGAGAGAGAGAGAGAGAGAGAGAGAGAGAGAGAGAGAGAGAGATACTTACAGCAGGCCATTCCCATCGTCCCAGAAATAATACTTGAGATGTTGGTTCTTCAGTGACACGACAGAGGCTTCTCCACGTCGAATGATTTTGTCCCATAACACAACCTGAAAGTAAGTAGTAGTAGTAGTAGTAGTAGTAGTAGTAGTAGTAGTAGTAGTAGTAGTAGTAGTAGTAGTAGTAGTTATATAATGACTAGTTTGTTTTTGTTATTTTTAAAAGTTTTTATTTATTTTATCTAAATAAGAATCATGCATAAATTTCTGTGTGTGTGTGTGTGTGTGTGTGTGTGTGTGTGTGTGTGTGTGTGTGTGTGTGTGTGTGTGTGTGTCCTTAAATGAGCTAACACTGACCTGGTTAACCTTGTTGTTCTGTGTCTCGTACTCAGCCACCAGGTAGAGGAAGAGTTGCTTGGTGTTCCAGTTGAAGAGCGGGGTGAGGTCAGAGTTCATGTCAAAACGCAGCGCTCCAAGGTCATTCTTCTCCCGAGACACTGCATACTCCGGCACATTCTTCCTGCAGGTTAGAGAAAGAGAGAGAGAGAGAGAGAGAGAGAGAGAGAGAGAGAGAGAGAGAGAGAGAGAGAGAGAGAGAATATCTGAGGAACAATGAAAGGAATGAGAGAGAGAGAGAGAGAGAGAGAGAGAGAGAGAGAGAGAGAGAGAGAGAGAGAGAGAGAGAGAGAGAGAGAGAGAGAGAGAGAGAGAGAGAATGGTTTAAAGGTACTGTATGTGTAGTTACCTAGTTGTGTGTGTGAGTATGTGTTTTCCTTACATGAATTCCCCAAAAAACTAGACAAAACAACATATACACAAATAGTAAGGACGAAACACAACAACAGACACATTAAGAGTAATCACACACTAGGAATCATTGCAGTTGGAACCAAACCAGTACACCACATGTCACTATACACGTTCTCAGTCTAGGTCACACTTCTACCAGCATTTATAATCCCATTTTACCCTATCAGAGCATTTCTAACCCTATTCTACCCTATCAGAAATTAATAGTAAGATTAGGTTAGGTTAGGTTTCCCAGGAGGTCCTCAAGCTTGTTAGACATAAGGGAAAAGAAATATAAGATAGGGTATATTTGTTCAAACTGCAAATTTACCACACTACAATAACGCAAGTCTTTCTCAATGTGCAAAAAATAAGAAATAAAACAAATAAGACCAATATTGATGTAACTTTAACGCTTTCAATACTGACATTTTACTTTTGGGTACGATTAGACCATTTTATTGACAACAGGAAGTGTCTATGGAGGTCAGAAGATTTATAGCCACAGTCTTCACTATTTTAACCCCCCCACATAAGTTTCCTGAAGCTGCCTCACCAATTAGTAAGCAGGATGAATGTGGAAAAGTATCATTGTACTGAATGGGTTAAGCTGACGTGTCCTTAGAGCATATGGCGCCAAAATACTTCTCTTATACCACAAACCCAACATATCTAAGGCTATAAAGTCAATAAATAAATGCAGGAAGCAGAAATATCGTGTCCTCACAGCACAATATTGGCAGCAGTGATGGAGACAGGCGCGCTGTAATTCTTGAGGAACGTCGAGGCGAAGCACCCAAATGTGAGCGCCGCCAGTGTGCTGAGGCTGAAGGCGCTCACAGCATTCACACGGGAGAGGAAGGTGTGCATGATGGCTGCTATGCTGAGGTGCTGAAGAGTGCTGAGCTAAAGGCAGGCCGGGAAGGGACGTGTTCCTATCTGTCTGGCTGCCACCTGGACGCTGTCACGGTCTCTGTTTGGCTTCCTTCGGACCGTCTCGAAGCAGGGAGGTTCGGCTATTATTTTATTTTTCGCGTGTTACTGCTTTTCATTATCCATTTTTTGTGCATAGATAATATGTTTAAACTTCAACTGTAGTGTTTGCTGAGTTGTTATCAAGTTGCTTTTCAATTTGTGTGTTTTCTCATTTTACAGATTTTATTAATTTCATCTTTCAAAGTTGCTAATATATTCTTACTAAACAGGTAAGTTAGTACATATTTTGGTTACTATTAAGTGGTCTATTACATGATATGAAGGGTATTATCTATTACTGTAATAAATGCATAGATTGTTCGTTACTGCCATCTTATCAACATCTATATCGGTTGACAAATTTCTCAGTATAGTCATTTTCAAGCATATAAATATTAACAAATAATTACAAGGTTGCTTTTCATATAT
>NC_059258.1:5682570-5685070 GCF_017591435.1 Portunus trituberculatus
AAAAAAAAATGAAATGTGTCTCGAATTAGCAACAAGAAATTTATGCACAAAAAGGAAAGTTAAATGAAATGTGTATCTCTTTTTATTAAGAAGAGAAAATTTAGGTTCAAATAAGAAAGTTAGAATGAATTTTTTTTTTCGAATTAACAGCCAAAAAAAAAGTTAGAATAAAATGTGTGGCTTTTATTTTATTCACGAAAAAAAATTATGGTAAAAAAAAGAAGTTAGAATGAAATGTATGCTTTTTCTTATTACCGAGAGGAAATTTATGTTCAGATAAGAAAGTTAGAATGAAATTTGTAGCTTTTTTTATGAATAAGAGGAAATTTATGTTAAAAGAAGAAAGTTAAATTGAATTGTGTGTTTTTTCAAATTAACAACAAATGTGCTAAAAAAATTAAGTTAGAATAAAACGTGTGGCTTTTTTTCTTTTTTTTTATTAACAAGAAGAAATTTATGCTCAAAAAGAAAGTAAAAAAAAAAAAAATGAAATGTGTGACTTTTTAAATGAAGAAGAGGAATTTTATGTACAAATGAGAAAGTTGAAATATAGCTAGAATGAAACGTGTGTGTTGTTTGTTAAAAAGACGAAATTTATAGTAGAAAAAATTGTATTGAATGTTTTTTTTGTGTTTTTTTTATTATTAACTGCAAAAAAATGTTCTCAAAAAAGGAAGTTGAAATAAAATGTGTGTCTTTCGAATTAACAACAACGAAAATGAACGAAAAAGAGAGGAAAAGATTATTGTAAAAAAAGAAAGTTGAAATGTTTTTTTTAATTAACAAAAAATGTTCTCAAAAAAGGAAGTTATAATAAAATGTGTGGCTTTTTAAATTAACAACAAAAAAAAAGAAGGAAAAGGATAAAGGTTTAATGTGTTTTTTTAACAACAAAAAAAAAGAAGGAAAAGGATAAAGGTTTTTTTTCCTTTTTAATTACGAGAAGAAATTTATGATCAGAGACTCGGAATGAAACGACATGGAAGTGAAATGAAAACGGAAAGGTTTGTTATGAAATTTGGTGAAGATTTATGCTGTGAATTAAACACATGAAAAAAAAAATCCTGTGAGAAAGAGAATGTGTTTTGAAATTCGTGCTGATTATTAAACGAAATTCAAATCAAGTGGATAGAAAAACACGTGTATTTTTAACTTGACAAGAAAATAGTTGAACGAGAAATGAAGAAGAAAAATGTCGAACGAAATTGAAAGGAAAATAAAGAAAAAGGAAAAAAAATGTAGATAACTCACGTGGGAATCTTAGGCTGAAAAGAAAAGTGATTGAAAATTTGAAAAAGATACATTTTTTTTAAACTGATATGAAAAGAATGAGAAAAAAGAAAATAAAGAAGAATATTTGTAAAGCCACGTACAATTTCCACGTCCATAAGTGGAATAAATTGATGAATGAATAAATCAAGAAACGTATGGAAATTGTGAAACTGTTTGTAAGAAACCGAATGACGATAAACGAAAAAAAAACAACAACAATAAATTACAGACACAGTTATAGATAAAAATCTTGAAAATACTGAAAAAAATGAGAGAAATGTAAATAAGTCATAAATTGATAAACAAAAAATTGAAATCACTCAAATTTGAAAATAAAAATTAAAATTGTATTATAATTTTGAGAATACTGAAAAAAAATTGAAAAATGTAAATAATTAATAAACGAAAAATTAAAATAACTCATGTTTGAAAATAAAACATTAAAATTGTATCTAATCATTTTCCTTTCTTCAATTTTCAGAAACATTGACTTTTAAACAATTGGTGACTTCAAAAATTAAACAAAAACAAAGACAACAACAATTTGATTCCCAAAATGAAACACAAAAACAAAACTTAACGATGAAAAGAAGAAAAGAAAACGGAAAATTGAAACTGTAAAAGAAAACGAGAGATAGAAAAAGAAAATTTGGAAGTGGCGGAAGAGAGGAATGAGGAAGAAAACAACAAAATAAAGAATAAAACGAGAAAAAAGAAAATAGAGAAAATTAAAGCAAAAATCTCTCTTAACCTTACCATTGTGGAAAAGAAAGAGAGAAAATAAAGAAAGAAAAGAGGAACACATACAAAGAAAGAAAGAAAGTGAGATAAAGAAAATCAAGGTAATCTCTCTTATTCTTGGTGTGGCGATAAAGTGAGAAAGTAGAGCTAGCTTTATCGCCAGTAAACAAAAATAAGATGAAGATTATATAAAGGAAGAACATTTCTGGATATAACTAAAGCTTCCTCCTCCTCCTCCTCCTCCTCCTCCTCCTCCTCCTCCTCCTCCTCCTCCTCCTCAAATCATCCTGAAGAAAAAAGATGAATGGTAAGTTGTGCTCTTGTTTGTTTGTTTGTTTGTTTCAGAGAGAGAGAGAGAGAGAGAATAGGGTGTTATACGGTACAAAATACGACCATGCCCCCTCCCCCCTTCTCTCTCTCTCTCTCTCTCTTACTTGATTATTTTACTAATCAAATATAAAGGATTTGATTATCTTTATGAGAGAGA